>NC_080571.1:27983197-28240697 GCF_030247185.1 Malaya genurostris
TGCTTCTGATAATGGGAATAAGGCGACGATTTGAGGAAACAACGATTGTGGGTTGACAGGCGCTACGAAAGGACAACAAAGCGAATTGTTTTTTTTTTCAATTTCGACTTAGCGCGAGAATGTATAGAATAACGATATGAAACAACAAGTGTTTGCTGGCAGTGACTTTTATTTAAAGGAGCCAATGAAAAACAAATAAACAATTGTTGAGATTGAAACGTTCATAGTATAGAAATGAAACGACGGCTGTGGAATGTTCTATAGGTAAATTTCAAATGGAATAAATAGCACTAGCAAACCTAGTAGTGGAATATATTTCGAGCAGATGACAAAGTACACATTTAACCTATCCGCTCTGTATGAAGGCAGTCATTGACTGAGCAAAAGAATGTGGCATATTTATGGATTCTGTTTTGTGTGAATCAAGAGAATGGCATCATTATGGCATGCTAGGATTGGCGCGTGAAAACAAAGGTCTATTCAAACCGATTTTGCAATGGCTTACTTTTCAAATACTAAAATTACGTTGCAATACACGTTTAAGTTAATTGTATTTCGAAACGATTGGTAGTTAAATTATATAAATTCAACAACAAGGAATCAAACTATAAGCATTCAAAATTATGACAGAAAAGTTTTGTATTTTTTAATTAACATCTGACTCCGTATGGTGCAGAGTTTTTGCTGGATCTTAAACGGCCCATCGTTCGTTCATCAGTTACATAATAGCATCGTAATCAAGAGTTTGGTAATCAATATTCCGCCGATATGTCGAAAGCTACCAAGCAGTTCTTTAATCGCTGTAAACACTAACGGATGTTCAAAATTCGGTAGTTGTAAGTTGATTATACATTTCATACTGTACTTGGATATTATCCATATTTACCGTACAGTTTGCATTCAAAATTCTTTAAAACAACGGTTGGTGAAAACTCGCATAACCAAAGTGTTCTAGGCAAAATTCAATGAATTGAAACAAATGTCATTGAAATAAAGCCGTTTGTTGAAAATATTTCATTTTTAAATTGACTTAAATATGACCTGACGAGTTTCGTGTTAAATCATATTCGTAGTTGACAGAATTTTCTCAGATTTGAATGAAACTTTCTGGACCTGTTTTTAAAAAAATTATTCTAGACTGTGTTTTGGAAAGGGCTAAACTTTTTTAACCATTTTTATTCAAATTGTTGACGAAAAATGACAAAGCATACAAAAAGTATTATACTATTGGTTTTTACAAAATCAATCTAACTCTAATCAATAAAAAAAACTGAAAATTTTCCATTTCGAGTCCTACACTGAAAAAAAATGACAATTAACATAAATAGTTTTTTTTTAAATTACAGCGCCTTTTTATCGAAAACTGAACTAAACTGAGCGTCAAGTCATCGAAGAATTTAATGAATTTGAGAAGAGGTTTCACAGAATACTGGTTACACTATATTTGCAAAAAATATCAGTAATGGACAGGAAAAAGTTTTAGTTAGAAACATTTTTTCTCCTTAAACTGCCCGACTTACAATATGTGAATTCGAAAGTGGTGTTCTGTTTTTGTGGAATCACTTTAAATATTGAAAAAAATTATTTTAGTGTGGTGTTCAAATAGACGAATTGTTCACAAAATCGTATTCGAAGTTGGTAGCATGTAGACATTATAAAAAAAAAAACATTTTTCTCACATTCTTCTTCCAAATATGATCTAGATTATCTTTTGAAAAAGACTAGACATTTTTTGCCATTTTTTTTATAAATAATTAGAGTAAAAACTATCAGGTGTACAACTTTGCTTCCGCCGTTTTTTTTTCCAAAGTTAAAAGCTTCATTGCGAAAAAGTGCTTACAGATGTATTATTCAAAGTATTGTCCGTCGCTAGCGACAACTTTCTCCCTTCTTTCCGGCAATTTTCGGATCCCGGCTCGAAAAAAAGGAGTCCTCTTTTGATGCTATCCACGAATCAATTCATTTTTCCAACTCTTCGAAGGATTGAAAATGTTGATCTGCCAGGCCGTGTGCCATCGAACGGAATAGGTGGAAGTCAGAAGGGGCGACATCTGGGGAATACGGCGGGTGGAGCAAGACTTCCCATTTCAGCGCTTCCAGGTACTTTTTGACCACTTTTGCGACGTGAAGCCGAGCATTTTCGTGTTGGAGGATGACTTTGTCATGTCGCTCTTGCGTTCGGTAGCGATCTCCTGTGATGGTTTCACCCGGTCTTAAGAGCTCGTAGTAAATCACACCGAGCTGATCCCACCAAAATACAAATCAACACCTTAGCGCCGTGAATATTCGGTTTTGCCTTCGACGAAGTAGCATTCCCGGGCTTTCCCCATGATTTTCTGCGTTTAGGATTATCGTATCGAACCCACTCTTCATCAACGATTACGATTCGATGTAAAAACCCCTTACGATTTTGTCTTTGAAGCAGTTGCTCACATACAAATAGACGGCGCTCGATGTCCCTCGGTTTCAACTCGTACGGCACCCAGTTTCCTTCTTTCTGAATCATGCCCAGGGCCTTGAGACGTGTTGAAATAGCTTGCTGACTCACTCCCAACGATTCGGAAAGCACGAATCTTCATCAAGCAATGCTTCTTGTTGACGATAATTCCAATCTCTCTCACGGGACTCGGCAGGAACGGACTAAACGGTGTAGCACTTCGACAACGACGATAACTTTCGTAAAAAAAAAAACTTTTATACTCAGCAGGGAGATTTCTTTTTGTGCAAAGGAATGCTTGTTCACTCTTCGACAGTTCAAACAAAAGTAAAAAATGTATTCAGTTTCATCTGACAGTAGGTAAGTATGAGCAACACAATCGAGCGCAATGTAAGTGTATTACAGTAAGGTAGGTATTTGTATGGTAAGTATATTTGAGCTAATTGTATTAAGGGAAATTATGTTTAAGGTAAGTGTTTTATTACAAATCACATTTTAATCATTTATGCAACTTTAGCTTTATTCAAGCGGGGCTAGATACGTTAGTTGTACTAACACACACACAGGCCCCCGTTGAAACGGTCCGTTTCAACTATTCATAACTTCCATCCTTAATAGTCGTGGTTGATCGCTTGGAACTAACTGATTCCTGAGCATCCAGAGGAAGGAGATAAACTTCAGTGATAGCGCGTTTGTAGATTCCTTTAGCAGTGCGAACCTCTACAACTCGCACATGTCCATCATCTCCCGGAGTAGCTGTCACTATGCGACCGAGATTCCACTGTAATGGTGGCGCATTTTCTTGCTTCAATAGGACTAATGATCCCACCTTGACTTCATTACGGACGTATTGCCACTTTGAGCGTTGGTGCAATTCACTGACATAATCACGGGACCACCGCTTCCAGAAATCCTGAATTCCTCGTTTCATCTCCTGAAACCGTTTGAGCCTGTTAGGTTGTTTTTCGGTGTAGTCAGGCTCCGGAATAGAATACAGCGGCTCCCCAACTAAGAAATGTCCAGGGGTCAAACTCAGGAGGTCTTGTGGATGATTCGATAATGAAGAAAGTGGTCGAGAATTAAGCACACATTCTATTTGTGCGACAGCTGTAGACATCTCATCGAGTGTAAAGGATCCGCTTCCCAAGATTCGACGAAAATGATGCTTGAATGATTTCACACCCGCCTCCCACAATCCTCCATGGTGCGGAGAGCGGGGTGGGATAAAATGGAAAGAAATTCCATTTTCGAGACAGTATCCATTCCACCTTTCTGAAGAAAATTGTTCCAAGTACTGGGCGCGCAGCTGCTTTAGCTCTCGATCAGCGCCAACGAAGGCTGTGGAGTTGTCGCAGTACAAGTTTATCAACCGACCGCGACGGGCGATAAAACGTTTTACCGCATTTATACACGCGACCGCCGACAAATCAGTTACGACTTCGAGGTGTACCGCCTTCACCACCATACATACGAACACCGCGACGTAAACTTTAACGTTTGCTCCTCTCCCATACAACGGACGAATGTTGAATGGACCGCAGTAGTCCAAGCCACTATTTGAAAACACTCGTGCCTGGGTCACTCGTACAGTCGGAAGAGGTGCCATGAATTGCTCAGTTGGTTTGGGAGAGCATCTGAAACAAGTAACAAGTCTCTTCCTCGTACTGGCCAGAACCTTTGTCTCATTGTAGCGAGAAGAAGTGTTGGTCCTCCGTGGAGGGTTCTAATGTGTATAGAGCGAGCGATGAGCAATGTTAAGTGATGATTTGCAGGAATTAAAATTGGTGCTCTTGTATCCAAAGAAACACGCATGTTCACCAGCCGTCCCGAAATTCGCAGGAGTCCAGTCTCATCCAAAACCGGATTGTAAGCCTTGATTGATGATTTCAGTTTTCTATCCTTACTCGTAAGGACCCGACGAGGAGTTGAAATAAGATAACGAATTTCCTCTGCGAACTCAACAGACTGCACCGAGCGTATAAGCGATTTCAATGCGGCATCAACTTCTGTAGGATGCAGAGGGCCAACAACACGAGGTTCATTTGAACGTTTACTGTTTCGACAAAATCGCAGGCAATAGCTAGCGATTCTTAAAAGCTTTCCAAGATCGGAGTAACAAGAAATAATAGGGTTTACAACTTCAGATACTGTACACGTTAACACCTTCCGAGCTTCTGCTTCTGTACTTAGTTCATCAGCTTTTGTTAGTCTCACAATATTCTCTGGCCACGGCGTCGAGCGTAGCACGAGAAAGTCAGGTCCATGCCACCATAGAGAATCTTGAAGTACGAGCGAAGGTAGTGTTCCTCTGGAAAGTCGATCAGCTGGGTTTAAATGAGTTGGAACATAACGCCAGCTATCCATTTCTGTGAGTTTCTGTATCTCCGCAATTCTGTTTGACACAAAAACTTTCCACGATGTCGGAGGTGATTTGATCCAGTGTAAAACAATGCTGGAATCTGTCCAGAAAGTTACAGTCTCATTGAACTGAGATGTTTTTACCACTTGAGCTACAAGCTGGCTTCCAAGTAGCGCAGCACACAATTCTAGCTTCGGTATTGTGAGACCCCGAAGAGGAGCGACGCGAGATTTTGAGATGAGCAAATAGCTGTGTAAGACTTCAGAAGCGTCCGACGATACAACATAGACGCAAGCGCCGTAGCCACGCTGTGACGCATCACAGAAACAATGCAAGGCAAATCGATGTTCAGTGTTTGCTATGACCTGTCGAGGTATTTGTAGCTCTGCCAATTTAGTAATCTCATTCCGGAAATTGAACCACCAATCTCGTTGTTTAGCCGGCAGTTCTTCATCCCACGAAAGGTTCATTGCCCACAGCTGCTGTACGAATATCTTGGCACTCACTATGACAGCTCCCACCATTCCAAGAGGATCAAACAGCTGAGCCATCTCTGATACTACAATTCTCTTGCTTACAGTGCTCAACTTCGGAAGATGAGGAATTTTGAACCCAAAATGATCCGAATCATGCGACCACAGCAGACCCAGTGTCTTGACAGTGGTAGAACGGTCGATTTCCGTTAACGGTAAAGATTCCTTCAACTGATCGGGTATGTGAGCTATTATCTGCGGTTTGTTAGAACACCATTTTCTTAATCGAAAACCAGCCAACTCTAAAAGCTGCGAGAGTTGTTTGCTTGATTCTATCAATTCATCAATGTCATCACTACCGGTAAGCACATCGTCTACGTAAAATCCCTCTCGAATGATTCTGGCATCAAGCGGAAATTTTGCACCTTCGTCCTCTGCTAGTTGATTGAGCACACGAGTTGCCAAATATGGAGCACTTGCAGTTCCATACGTGATCGTAGTTAGCTGGTACCGGTGTACAGGCTGTGATGTGTCCGATCTCCAAAGAACCTGCTGCAGTTTGCGATCCGCTGGATGAACCCACACTTGGCGAAACATTTTTTCGATGTCTGCTATAAAGACGAATTTTGGTGATCTGAAATTCAACACGATGGTGAGCAACGATGGCTGCACAATCGGCCCGACGAGTAAAATATCATTTAGCGACAATTGTGTGGTACCCTTGCATGTGGCGTCAAATACTATTCGTGTCTTCGTGGTCGAACTCTCTGGACGATGAATGGCGTGGTGTGGCAGGACAAACTGGGGATGTTCGGCTCGAGGACTCAACTCCATATGGCCCAGATTGCGATATTCCTCCATAAACGATACGTATTCCATTTTGAACTCCTTGTTCCCAGAGAATTTTCTCTCGATTGCTAAAAATCTACGTTGAGCTACCGCGTACGACTCTCCCAGGAAGGGTAGGAGCTCTTCGCGCAACGGAAGACGAACCACATAACGACCGTCTTCTGATCTAGAAACCGTTTCCTTGAAATGCGATTCACATGCCTGCTCCAAGGGAGTCATAGTCTTGTCATTATCGAAGTTTTCCACCTCCCAGAAACGCTGTAATGCAGAATCCAAAACCTTTGAAGCGCTCACGATGCAAATCGGCGAGGAATTGGACGACTTCAATAGCTTTCCAGCTACGACGTATCCGAAGACTGTGCGCTGCAGGGTTGGGTAGCCCTCGGACAAAAGTACTTTATGGCTTTCAAGCAGTGAATAGAAAATGTCTGCTCCGATGAGCAGGTCGACACCAGCACTTATGTTAAAGCGCGGATCAGCTAACGGTATATTGGCAGGAATATTCCAACGCGAAATATCGATGTGCTTGCTTGGAAGAGTCACAGTAATATGTGGAATAACGAGACATTCCAGAGAGTATTCAAATTTTCCAAAACGTGAGGAAATTTTTATATGCACTTTCGAACGAATATGGACAACTCCTTGCCCAATGCCGCTTACATCCATGTTTGTCTTATTACGTTTCAATTCGAGCCTTCTGGCAAGGGCCTCCGAAATGAAATTTGCTTGGGAACAACTATCCAAAATTCCACGAATGAAGTGAGAAATACCAGCAATGTCTTTAACTTTCACAACAACAGTTGACAGAAATACCTCATTCTCGTTAGCAGTGTCCTTCTTCGAAGATATGTATGAAGCCATAGGAGGAGATTGTTTATCAAAATTATTTGCCAAACACTTCGCGAACGAACCAACCGGCGACGAGGAGGGAGCAACGACGACCGAATACGAAAAAGCCGTTACCGGATCCGACGAACGCGTGACAACTTGCGGCGGAGGTGGTGAAGGGCACGATTGTGATGCGAACGAACTTGCATGCGACAACTGTTGTTCTGAAGGAATAGAGTTGTTAGACACAACTGAACACGCTAAAGATGTTTGTGTTGAAGTTTTTGTGGCTCCAGTAAGGGGGGGCAAATGCAACAATGTGTGGTGCTTCTTTGAACAATTTCTGCAGCAACCGCTGCTACAATTCTTTGCTATATGTGATCCCTTCAGACAATTAATACACAATCCATGCTTCTTCACCAACTCAAAACGCTGCTTGACTTCCATTCCGAGAAATTGATCGCATTTGAACAGTGGATGAGCATATTTACACAATTGGCATTTAATCGTGGCATCAGCCGTTATATGTGCAGAAATCGGTTTGGACTTAACAGGCTTAACATCAGCGGTTTGATTGCAATTGTGCAGCAATTTAACTGACTGTAACACTCTTGATGTTTTCCGAACAAAATCAATTAAATTCTGATAAGTAGGTCTTGCATCCCCTTCACAAGTATTTTCCCATTCCTTTAACGTTACTGGATCAAGACGCTTACTCAAGCTTTCAACGAGAACAGTATTCCAAAGATTCGCTGGTGTGTCTAATTTCTCCAACACACCTACATGGTGATCGAATTCGTCTACAAGATCGTACAAAGCAGACGAAGAAGCCTTTCTAACACTAGGAATAGTGAACAAGGCCGAAAAATGATGTTTGAGTAATAAATTCGGGTTATCATACCGCTCACAAACCGATTTCCATGCGACCAAAAAATTATCAGCATTTACCTCCAAATTAGCGACTATACGAGCAGCTTCACCTCGAAGAGCTGCTTTCAGATAATGCATTTTCTGTACAGGTGACAAATGAACGCTAGCATTAATCATGGACTTGAATATATCTCGAAAGGCAATCCATTCTGATGGATTTCCAGAAAAATCAGGTATGTTAATTTCCGGTAAACGTACAGAATGTAACGGAGCTGGTTGCGGGCGAGGTACTGGTTGCTCAGTGGCAGGCCTACAGTCAGGTAATTTACTAATAAGAGAGGCTTTGAGGTCAAAGTAAAGATCCTGAAATTGGATTCGTTCATCAGATAAAGTCAATTCGATTTCACCGTCACCGTCCGCACGATGCTCAATTTCCTCAATATCATCTTGGACACTCGCAAAATCTGCCCAAAGTTGATCGAGAGAGTCTATCCGCACCCGTACCTGATGCACTTGACCCTCCTGGTATTGTTCATTGAATCGTTTTATTAAAGCAGCCGAACCGAGAATATTCGCACGTTGCCGCATAAGCGTTTTCAATTTGGTAGCATATGAACGGATCGCCTTTTTCTTCGGCGGTGACGTTTTAATCAAGCTCATGGACACGGAATACAAATAAAACGCACCCACCTGATTGTGATGTAATGCGTTACCTTCGACGTAACCTCAAACTTGCTTTCCAGACACGTGCTGGATTGGATTTCCTTAGTGTAATTCCACGATACAGCTTCTAACTGGTAATTTCGACTTTACCAGCAAATAGCACTGCAGCGGCCGACGACGACAATGTTGAATGTTGCGAGAAATAGATCCTTTCTGTTTCTGAATCCACGACGACAAATTCCAGTTCCAGAGATTTATGCCCAACATGAGCTACCACAGCGAGAAAGATGGCTGCTCCTTGTTGGCGACGACGATTCCGTTCCTTTTTGTCTGCAACTTCGTTCCCGGGTTTCGGCACCAATTTTTGTTGACGATAATTCCAATCTCTCTCACGGGACTCGGCAGGAACGGACTAAACGGTGTAGCACTTCGACAACGACGATAACTTTCGTAAAAAAAAAACTTTTATACTCAGCAGGGAGATTTCTTTTTGTGCAAAGGAATGCTTGTTCACTCTTCGACAGTTCAAACAAAAGTAAAAAATGTATTCAGTTTCATCTGACAGTAGGTAAGTATGAGCAACACAATCGAGCGCAATGTAAGTGTATTACAGTAAGGTAGGTATTTGTATGGTAAGTATATTTGAGCTAATTGTATTAAGGGAAATTATGTTTAAGGTAAGTGTTTTATTACAAATCACATTTTAATCATTTATGCAACTTTAGCTTTATTCAAACGGGGCTAGATACGTTAGTTGTACTAACACACACACTTCTAGTTGTTCATCTTTGAAGGTTTTTTCTCTTCCACCACCATGTTTGTTTTCGACATCGAAATCACCATTTTTAAAACGTTGAAATCACTCCCGACACGTTCTTTTACTCAGAGCAGCCACCGAAAGTTTCTGAGAGCATTCGATGCGCTTCAGCTGCATTTTTTTCGAAATAAAAGTAAAACTTCCCGCAAATGGCGAGAATTGGGCACATAAACAGACATTTTCGACTATCACTGAAACGGCGATGACTATTCGTTAGGCACTGTACACACTCACTTTAAAGGCATTATCATCTATGTATTTTGACCACCCTCCGTCGGTACAGCCACCTATCGGAAAACGGTGGAAGCAAAGTTGTACACCTGATACAAGGATCAGCCCCATGGGGTTGTTCGAGCCATTGATGTGGAGCAAGGCAACCAAAATTTCTAATGATCTACAATCAAACAGTTCAATCAATCGTCACACTTTTGAATCCGCAATTACACGAGAGTCTGCTTAGATTTATGTTGATTAGGAACCAAAACCGAACATTGTTTGTTTTATAGCCAAGGAAATTACACCAATATCCCAAATGTATGCAATTATATCTTTGCACACACTTGTGATACGATTTTGATATTTAAGCTTCTTTTCGTCTTGCTTGTGTTCAAGTTTTGTATGCAAGCAAATATTTTTATAGCGTTTCTCTACCATTACTACCATTCTGCGATTTCAGTTGAAGCGATAAACTTTTTCTCATTATCAATCGAGTTCATCTTATATAAATTAGAAATTAATCTTAAGCACTCAAAATTTACCCTGGGTAGTTTTCAATTTCTCATGCGAAACGACATAACATGGAATTGCATGACACAAGATCAGAGCATACCAATTAAAGCTACAAATCGTTTTATGGCACTTTTTGTCTTGCTGTCTAGCAACAACCTACCTCCAGCATGCTACGCGTAGGACTGAAACGTTAGCTATATTTTTGCTTATATTTATAGATTCGCGTGCGTCCAACAGCTTCGCTTAAGCATCGATTGACCCATCAGAGCGATGCTTTCCCTTTGATATATCGCTAACTCCTTCAAAACCGTCGTCTATGGCAGGGAAATCCGATATGCCGGAGATTTTTAGCAGACAAAAAGGGCACTGCTCTCTACTAATCGAAATTTCAATCATTTATAATTGAAAATACGTGACTTGATACATTCAAATCGAATCTTAGAAATATTTCCAATCCAATGGTGACATAATATTAATAATTGATACAGAATTGACTGAGCTGTAAGTGTTTAAAACCTGACCACATTTCTACGTGTATTTTTCCTTGAATTTCTGATTTGCACCCCTATATAGAAAATAAAGATGTGTTTCACATCAAAAATGATAAACATTAAAAAAAGATGTTGTGCTGGTAAAGACTGTCCCAAAAAGTATGGACGCACTTTGATTTCGCTGTAAATAATTCACAAGTGTTAGATATTCAAATTTTATTCGATATACTGATAATATAAGACTACAACAACAGAATATTATTCTCAACATTCGCTACTGAGCCACTGTAGACTAGCTGGCGCACTTTCTTGCAAACGTTCCTCATTCAATTCCGTACAGACTTCTTGGCGACAAGTTTTGACACTTTTTTCCAATCTTTTTCGAACTGTTGAATGGTTTCGGCTGCCGAGACATGTTTCCTAAGATGTGCCTTCGTAAATGCCCAAAATTCCTCAATTGGTCGAAGTTGTGGGCAATTTGGTGGATTTATGTCTTTTGGGACGAAAGTGACATTTTTGGTACTATACCATTCTACCGTTGATTTCGAGTAGTGGCAAGAAGCAAGATTTCGCCAGATGACAACAGGATCCTTGTGGCTTCGAATCATGGGTAGAAGTCGTTTTTGTAAACATTCCTTAATGCGTATTTCGCTGTTCATTGAAGCAGTGGTGATGAAGGGTTTCGAAATCTTACCGCAGCTACAAATTGCTTGCCAGACCATAGCTTTCTTACCAAATTTTTCGACTTCAATCGATGTCTCGGACTGGTTCAACACTTGCCCTTCTCACACCGTAAAATATTGTGGTCCCGGCAAGGATTTGTAATCGAGTTTCACGTAGGTTTCGTCGTCCATGATTATTCAGTTCAAATTTCCAGCAAGAATCGTATTGTACAGCTTTTAAACCCTCGGCCTGATCGATGCTTCTTGTTTTGGACAACGTTTTGGTTGTTTCTGCTTTTTATAGCTTCGAAGATTCACACGTTCTTTAGCACGAAGAACATTTGACTTCGAAGTGCCCACTTTTTTAGCCACATCCCGAACTAAAACCTCCATCTTTTGCTCGAACGCCTTCAGTATACGTTTATCCAACTGAGAGTTAGCAGAACCTTTTTTTCGGCCCGTTTTCGGTTTATCCTCAAAGGTGTTATCCTCACCGAACTTCCTGATTGCATTTCGCACGGCTTTTTCACTTACTCCTTCCATTTTAGCTATCTTTCTCAGTGACAGTCCGCGTTCTGTGCACCATTTGTACTCAATTTTTCGACGTTGTTCTGCTAAAAGTCCACGCATTTCGAAACAAACTAATGAAAACGAATAAACAACTACACAAGTGGTTAGAGAAGAGTGTAAACAACAGGACGCAGCCATAAATATTGACAGATTCTGAACCATTGCGAAATGGTAGCGGTTTTTGGTTGCGTCCATACTTTCTGGGACAGTATTTAGTAGTTTTCAAATGTGTTTAAACTGCTTAAAACACTGATGAGCCGAAGGAGAAACGCGAAGGAATAGCAATACAATTTGTTTAATACGTTTAATTTAAAAAAATTTCCAAAAGTTTCAGAATTTCTCGCAAAATTTCAGGCAGTCTCAAAAGATTGCAGAGCATATCATAAGGACAGAGATGATTTCAAACGATTTCCGTTATTTCGAAACAATTGAGAAGTTTTTCGAAAGTTTCCGAATAGTATTGAAAAATTTCAGAAGATCGAGCCATCGCTACTAGATAAAGCAGTTCGGTTGTTCAACTCAAAACAACATGAACTCTAAAAATAGGTTTTATGAATAAAGCGAACATGAAAAAAGTTTGATAATATCTTTAAGGTCTAAGGACAGAGGGCCACGTGTTGAGTTTTAAATCGACCACGTGGCTCGCTCAATTCCCTTTGCCATCGTATTTCTCTTATACTCTTTCGTATATGAGCAAACTGTACCGGGTTGCCAGCATACATTTTATTATTTTGATGAGAAGTTTTATCACATAAATCTATCGTATGGGTTGGACATTACATGGATTCCAATGAAAAATGAAAAAATATTCAACTTCCACAAAGATTGAATGTCTGTGTGTGTTGGCAGCCTTGTCGAGCCAATTTTATTTCTCTCTCCTTTTTCAGAATGCTATCAGGAAGCCAAAGCGAAAAAAATGGCGGATGCATTGAAACTGACTTTGTTTCACAGAAAAATACAAGACTTTATTTTTATCGCGATAACATATATGTTTTTATGTACTAATCGCATCGAAACTAAATTATCTAGACTTTGTCACGGTAGATTTATGATACAACCCAAGTAGCAATCCGCAACTAGTTCTGATACGACAAAGTCCAAACTATGTTGCAACAAGAGCACGAATATGTGTTTTATGTTATACTGGTTAAAATATGGTGATAGCAATGTTTCATCATAACATAACTAGTTACGAAATAGTTATTTAGGTTTCCAATCATAACATCTTTGTGTCATATTGAATTAAGTATAATTTATAAGCTATCGTTACTTAATCCAAACATATTTTTAATAACAACAATGCTTCTAGCCACTAGTTGAAAATAAGTGTATTTGACTTCAATAGTAGCAACCCGTAACTAGTTTTGATACCACTTAACCCAACTGTGGTGCAACAAGAGCACGAACATGTTTTTTTTTATGTTATACTGGTTAAAACAAGGTGACAGCAGTGTTTCCTTATAACGTAAACATTGAACTAACTATCATTTGTAAGTTATCGTTACTTGATTCTAACAAATCTTCAATCACAGCTATGTTTTTAGCTACTAGTTGAAAAAAGCTTCATTTTCCGTTGCGAAACCATTATAAATACGTTAACGTATATGTGAATCGTTACTGTGAATTGATATAGCAATAACTTAGATATTATGAGATTATAACATATAATTTCTTCGTTGATTCAAATAGTTATCGGTAGGTTTTCCCAACGTTATGATAACTAAAATCCAAACAAAACAACCTTTGTTGGCTTGAGTATGGCGAACACAATATGGAGTCTCAAGAAGTGTATGAAACGTAAATAAAACCAGGATATTACTTTTTTCAAAACTACTTTTTGCCGAAAATAGTGAAAGGCAGAATAGTAATTTTTGTTCTATGCACTGTCATAAACACGAAGAAAATAATATAGGGATTGAACATCGATTGTGATAATATTATAGTTCTCATGATATATGAATTTAAAATAATGAGAAATCACTCTACTTGGAATAATTTTGAGCATTCTGAACATAGGGTTACTTTGTTGTTTATTTTTTATATCTTTATAAACAGATTTTGATTGAAGGCGCATAAAAAACAGTTAAGTAAAATTGAATTCCGCTCGACAGTTTTTGGATCGTTGTGAAATTTGTACCTTGTATCAAGTTTGTGACTTAAAGTACTCTTCTGCTTTTTTATTGATGATAGAAAAGTATTCTGGATTCATTCAATGTTTATAATGTCGATGGTGACTAAGTTTCAACTAGTTTACTTGGAAACAAGTTATTTTCAAGTTATGAAAAGATAAGTAATTCCAGTATGGCATTACAACGTAACGACAACATATTTTTAGCCGACTTTACAACTAGTAGAAACTGCGCTTTTTGAGTCATGCAAGTGGTTAGATGTTAGTAACAATCACTCAAATATCTGGTTGCAAACTAGTCACAAACAAGCTAGCGTAACAAAAATTGTTACTTGGGAAGCCTTCAAAGCCGAGATATTTGATGAACAAGTAGAGGTATGCATTTCCGAGCGTTCCAATTTCCAGCAGTTCTTCAGTCAGAAAAAAATCTAACCCCTCTAACTTTGTTAATTTTGTTTCTACCGCTGGAAACGCTCAGCCGAGTCAGTTTTGTTAATCAAATATCACCAGAGGCAAAAGATCTTGCGAGCAGATAGCAAACAGTTTCGTGAAGAGTAGTTCGAATGAACATTCAAAACTGTCGTTCAATCTCTTGTTACTTTGGACGTCGGTTGGTCCAACTCGCTATTGGAAACAGTTAGCTTCTTTGGAAGCTTAGAACCAAACAATAAGGAAACCAATCTAAACCATACTCACTTTTTTCGAAGATATTTCCCATTGTTAGCCTAACCGCTACTCGACTAGTTTCTGATTACATACATCAGGACGATACAATTGACAACCGAAACGAAAGAAAAAAATCCGAAACGGCCAAACAACAACAGCAAAGGGCGCCATGTAGTTTAAAAACCTAGTCGTTAGATTTCGGCCAGCACCAGCCGAGTCGAATTTTGCTTTGTACCGCGCCTTCCCGGAGATTCCGCGGAGACGCGCGGGCACACGCATGGGAGAGATGTCAATTAAGACGAAACCATCGCCGTTGGGCAGACACTTGGCCGATCAGGTCAAATCTCAGTCAGGTTGGGGCAGGATGGAAAAAAAAGTGTGAAATCATCTTTTGGGACCCGAACCGAGGGCAGACCTGCAATTACCGTAAACAAATAGGTCTCTTTTTCGTTTTTTTTTCTTCTTTTGGTGGCCACAGGACCGGGTCGCCGTCGAAAAGATTCTTTTGTCCACCGATCAAGGCGGATCCGGGACTGTGGCCGTGGTTTCTGGGAAGGCCACATCGGGTCCAACCTCCACACGATTACAAACGGACCGTAGTGACTTCTTTCTTCTCTTTGGGCGTCATTTGCGGGGTCTTTTTGGCGGCGGCACACCAAGCATCCGTCCGTCTGTCCGTCCGTCAGTCAAACTTGGTGGCATCTTTCGCGGGTTCACGTGTGTGTGTGTGAAGATGACCGTGTCCAGGAGAAAATGTGATTATGCGTCTATGAGTAACAAGTAATTACTTACTTCCAGCAAGTCAGGGCGTGCCAACAGACGACCTCCTCCCGATCGTGATGGCTCCATCAATATAATATCAGTCAATGTATTTGAGTGGCTGCCGTAAAAAGATGTGGCAAACGTGTGTCAATTAGAGATGAGCTGCACGACAATTACTGAGGCACTTCCCGGAGGCTGAGCTGAACCGAAATGTGATTGCACGACATTGGAAAGACTCATCACTTGTTTGTAGAAATTCCACCATAAGAAACTAAACATAAATTAAAACTACTTATTTTCACGATTGTATTTCCTAAAACTCTTACATCATTTACAACAAACTCAGCTTTGATGGCAGCCTTGCCCTAACAAAAATTTCATATGTCAATGCTGACTAGATGACTGCAAAAAGGTACGAAATTGAACCGTCCGGAAACAAACGAAGAAAACCCCAAGTTTGCATAATAAGAAATCAATTAGACCGTATTTATTAACACTTCATGCGTTCAACGTTTCAATTAGGCTATCATCAATCATTTCCCTCTAATTGGCCACAATTTTTTTTTTTTTGGATCGACTGAGCATCATTCGCGCATCCCTTCGGGGCAAAACGGGGCGCGGCAGCAACGATCATTTGCCCGGGACAGGGACTCGGCTTCGTACGGGGTTCCTTCGTAAGGTTCCTCTCGAAGGAAGCTCGAAGGTTGAATCGATCATCGAAATCGATTGAGAGGGAACCGCCAGAGGTTCGATGCCGGACTGATACCGCAGACGGTACTTCGGAGCACGGAATAAATTAAAAGTTTTTGTCGAAAAGTATAACATTGTCCCTTTTTCTCTCTCTCCAGATAATGGCCCGGGAGGCGGCAGTCCGTCTGATAAGCAGTGGCCTTGTCGATTGATGTTCACTCGATGGTGATAAATTTGTTATTTGCTGTTGAGCCATCCTGTTATGCATAGTTAATGCATTATAAATAATTATAACAGTTGTATGATAACGAGATCACTTCTCATGACGATCCAAAGATTTCATATTCGGTTATTTTATAGGAAATTTATATTGCTGAGAACACGAAGATAAAATCCGTGGAATCGCCATGCCTTTGAGCTGCAGTAGAGATGTAGAGTCTTGCTCAATTGATCGTTACGTCGGAGCGAAACGACAGATTACGTACGGCGATGCATGAATGATTCACAAAATGATAGAATTGAGTTGCCCGATGACATGAAAATCAGTTGAGATAGTTTTAATATTTCTGTTCATGTAAAAAAATAAGTCTTACTGGTTAGAGGACCAACTAACTTTTGCAATTTAGGAAAATTATTCCAGTAAGAAATTGCTGAGTCATTAACATGAAAGTTGCTTGATGACAATCCATATAAATCGCGTCGATCTCATCAATAGATCCGAAGAATGAACTGTTGTGTTCCACACTGTGGTCGCACTAAGCATTTCTATCCAAACTTGAATTTTTCCGGTTTATAAAAGGTCCGGTAATACGTCAACAATGGATTCGATTTTGCGTTCAACATGAGATATATCGTGTTTTGTCATCGAAGCTCAATCCAATGTTTTCAAGCATTAATATACAATAAAAAAATGGAGAGAACTGGCATCACTGGAGAAGAAAAGACAGTGCTTCTGTGTTGCTCTAATAAAAAGTGTTTTTTTCAGTGATTTTGGAAAGTTCTAGTGAAATAAGTAGTTTAATTAGTGATGGTGAAGTCGTGCTGAATAAAGGTTTGGTTGAGGGTGCGACTGGCGTGATTGGAAGGATATATTTTACCACACAGAAATGACTGCCGCCATACAAGGGAGTATTTTTTCTGATGATATATTTCTAAAGGGCTGCGGGATGTATCCCTAAAGGGCTGTCATGCCAGATCTCTCTCAAACAGCGCTGCCAGTAATATCAATTTGTCTTTGTGCTATTTCCAGTAGTTTTTTTGTGGAATTATTTTTTATTTGTAGCTAATATTTTACACTTGTTATAGCTTAGATTATAACGACATTTATTCTGCCGTGTGTTGTCCAATCATGCATATTCCGGACAACAAGCACGTAGTCGTGATGGACGCAACCGTGTTGATACTCGAAGAGGAGGAGAACTAATGCGTTGTCGGATATGCCCCCATCACCTCATTTGGTATTTTCTAATCTTCTTTGTTACCCTCCGTTTTTTATTTTTAGCTTTGTTATTCTACGGTTTGCGTTTTTAGCGAAGGCTAAATTTTAAATTATTTTTTAGGCAAGCAAGAAGATAATTTTTCGGTAAAAGATGCAAAGTCTACCGAAACAGTTAGAAAATTTAAAAAATCAAAAATTCATAAAACAAGTTCTACAGATTGAATCTTTCATATGAGTTGTAATTCAAATTGCGTTGAATATTTTAATCCTTCCTTTCATTCCTGAAACATTGGCCGATTCTTCAAATTCATCACAGGTAAAAAGTAGGAAGATGCATTTCTTTCTGGACAGGTCAGTTTTCAGGCTCTGTCCTAGGGATTCATAACCTAACATAAAGCACGTGAATTATGTTCGAACAATAGATGTATAAATGAGTGACTGCATACTCGACAGCCGGCTGTCCGGAGTTTTGTCAATTTCGGAGATTAACTGTTTCGTGCATTATATTGCCAGCACAAAGTAACACATAAAACGATAATACTTTAAAACATTCTTGGTAGCCGGCTACCCAGAGCAATAAACACTTGATAACATTTACTAACAAAGTATCCTCTCCTGTGATGCATGTGGGAATGTAGAGGATTCCTCAGTTCTTAGTAGCAACATGCATCGAACTAACAATCCTTTCCCTCCCAAGTAGATCTGCATTCGGACGTGGCCGGCGTCGGTATTGATCAGCATGCATGGTTCAATACAGTTTGCACAGTGTGAAACAATGTGTTATTCCCAAACATGTTGCTTCAAAAAATCATTTTGCAATCTCAATTGGTCCAGATCAATAACGGAGCAACACACGGGTGGTCTCTAATGCTAATGCTAACATTAATATACAATAAAAAAATGCATTCACCATAACATTTCTCATGTTTGTTTCTAATCAAAAACCGAGTCTAAAAAGGCGGGTGGGTAATGTCAGAGACATAACTGGATGTCGTGAATACGAAAACAACTGACATGTTTCTTAACACTTCCGAATATCAATTAGTTGATCAATTAACACTCCAAATACCAAGCCTCAAAAAAAGTTGGAACGGTAACTTTGAGCTATCATAGCTCAGCTGTTTTTCAACGAATCTCAATAAATTTTACACCCTCGAATTTTGTGAAGTTCGTAGATTGATTCCAAAACTTTGTAGCAGACGATTGGCAAAGGAAAACCAATGAAAATTTAGTTTTTCCCGTTCCAAGTTTTTTTCACGCGCCTAATATGCCCTATCTGCTTTCTAATTTTCTTTCCTTTGGCATAAACGTCGCATAGAAAATATTGAATACTTCAAATTTACCGAGTCATAACTTTTTTGTTAGTCAACCGATCTTCCAAATTTGTTCACCATTGGAAAAGTACGACTTCCACAAATAAAATGCACTGGAAAAAACTAAAAATAGGGTTGTCTACCCAAAGTTATAATGAAAACTGTAGATAGATGACCTAAGAAAAGGTGAGACTTTTTACAATGATCGTAAATATCTCGAAATTCAAAGCGATGACCTATATATTTTTTTACATCATTCTATTGCTAGTGATACCAGCTACAATTTTCGCTCAACTACCATTCCTACACAATCAAAAGAAAACATTAAACATTCGATGAATTTATAAATATATATGAATTTTTCATTTTTTCACATGTTTGTATATAACTCAAAAATTAAAGCGATGACATGTACATTTTTTTGATTCAGAATATTGGAATCATTACCAGAAACAATGTATTCATGATCAAAATTATATATCCGTTCAAAAAATCTCAAGAAATTTGGTACAAATAAAGAGAATTTCTATTATTGGGAAAATTTTGCCAAAAAAAAACAAATCAAAACTTTGAAATTTTATGACATATATTATTTTATTATTTTAGTTGGAAATTTATTATGAACAAAATTTACAAAAAAAAACTGAATTTTGGATTTCTTAAAAATTTTGGTAAATATACCCAAAACTGTATAATAATAATAATGTTTTTGTATTGGACAAAAGATCTAAACAATTTTTATGCACAACCCAAACGGAATTGTTAACTACTAAAGTTTTTTTGTTTTAGGTTTTCCGTAAAATCTCAAAAAATCGATAGAAGATGAGAAATTTCAAAATTTCTGATATATATTGCGTTCCAACGTTTCTGCAAATCAAAGTGAAAATATTGGAATCCGTTTTGATTTCATCTGTTTCAAAGAGACGTAGAATTTGTTTCTATTAATAAAATAAATTTTGTGACAACACGAAAATTTTAAATTATTTCAATAGCTTTGTACAAAAAGAAATAGAACGTAAATTTATATGAATTCCATATACTAACCCATAGCCGAAGAAACCAACTACAATTTAAAAAAAAATTATTGCTTGATTGTTGTTTTACAAGCAATTAAGAACAAAAACATATATCTTAAATTTTCCGCTATCCTAAACGACATCAATTATAATCGATAGAATATTAGAATTTAAATATCACAAACTTAGAATTATTTCGGAATGTATAGAATTCGAAAATTATTTGAATTTTCTATTAGTAAACAATTCAGAAAAAGTAGATTTCTGAATTTAGCACAAAAAATCATACGAAATTAAGTAAAACTTGTTTTTAACCACCTAGTTGTGTAATGATGCCTTTCTCATATCTCTCTTATTCTCATATAAAAATGTATTCTTCAAACAGTTTTGTTTGATTTTTGAAAAACATGAAAGCTAGTGCATGAACTAGTGTAACCTACAAATTGAAATCTATTTGCAGCTTACAGTTATCTTCGTCTCGAAAACCAACCTCTTCGTTTGAATGCTTTTTACTGAATGAAACCCTGCACCTCTGTTATCAGAACTAATTGGCTCAAGTGGCATGTTCTCCTAGTTATTTGGAGATTCGTGCCTTGCGTAACTTCTCATCAACTTCCTGATGGGAAGGGAAGGATAAAAGGATCAAGGAAGGGAATTGGGAAATGGGTGAGGTGGGAAAACAGTGGGAACTGCAGTTGCCAAAATGCACGGTTGATAGAACCTCCAACCACCGAGAGGCCTTAGAGATTTTACAAAAGTGACACCATTCTGCATTCCCCGAAGAATGCAGAACGATTTCTTCCCGAATATGCACTTGAATTAATTTGACACTTTAGAAGACAAAAATACCTTATATAGCTAATAAATGACTGATACGAATATTTTTCAATGAAAAAAATCCAACGTATGAACATAATTTAAAAAAATTTTAAAAAATATCTCCTCCGCCTTTTTTTATAAACATGCTCGAAAATATTTTTTGTCAAATACAAGAAACGGATTTTTTTCGTTTTCCTCAATGTTAGATATAGCAGTTTAAAAATAACCTGTTTTTGAACTAGTTTGGCTCATAACTTCGGTTCAGAAAACGCTACCTGAACACGCCAGTCATTAAAAAATTGGTTTTGACAAACTCTAAAAGATGTTCAAAGATACCTATACGAAAAGAGAAAAATATAAATGCTAGAGCAAAAAATCTGATTTTTTGAGGAACACCCTAAGTTTCTCTTTACAAATAGCTATAACACTAAAACCGTTGCATATACCACTATGGTGTCCTCAGCAAAGCTGCTCGATATAAGTTTATCTACAATTTAGCCGAAAAATGCAGTCCTCTATCTCAATACATCCGGAAAATAAGTCTTGGAACAACTTAATAATAAGAGCCACCCTAATACCATGTACATCGACATATGGCTTATCTTCACTGATCATTTGTTTTGAAGACAACATAGCTCTAAAGTATAAGGTTAAGCCAAAAATGTTTTTGTCCTCCTAAATTGTGGATCCGGACCACTGTGCAAGGCAATTTAACTCTTTTATCTATTTTTTGAGATTCTACGGCAAACCTACAACAAAATCAGAATTAAATAGTTATCAAATGCGTTTGGGTTGTGCAAAAAAATTGTTTAGATCGTTGGTCCAATACAAAAATATTTTAAGAGTTTTAGATTATTTACTAAAAATTTTTAAATTTTCGGTGAAATCCAAGTTTCAGTTTTTTTTTGTAAATTTTGTTTATAATAAATTTCCAACTAAAATAATAAAAAAATATATGTCATAAAATTTAAAAGTTTTGATTTCATGTTGTTTTCTTTTGATTGTGTAGAAATTGATTGATTTGATTGTGTAGAAATGGTAGGGTAACAGAGGTATTTTGGCCACTTCATATATTTTGGCCCACCTAACAAATTTTATGGATTTAGTCGATGTTAAGTAACCCATGTTGCATCAATTTGAAGCTAATCACATTAAATTATCTAATGCCGAAGGGTTTTACAAAGATATTACAACATTTTGTGGATATTTTTACAAAGTGGGCCAAAATAAAATCAATCCTAAAGTGGGCCAAAATACCTCTGTTACCCTAGTTGAGCGAAAATTGTAGCTGGTATCACTAGCAATAGAATGATGTAAAAAAATATATAGGTCATCGCTTTGAATTTCGAGATATTTACGATCATTGTAAAAAGTCTCACCTTTTCTTAGGTCATCTATCTACAGTTTTCATTATAACTTTGGGTAGACAACCCTATTTTTCGGTTTTTTCAGTGCATATTATTTCTGGAAGTATTACCTTTCCAATGGTGAACATATTTTGAAGATCGGTTGACTAACAACAAAGTTATGACTCGGTAAATTTGAAGTTCTCAATATCCGATTCGCGATGCAGGTGCCGCCTGAATGCAGATAGGGCACGTTTTGAGCTCGAAAAAAAACTTGGAACGGGAAAAATCTGATTTTCATTAGTTTTTCCTAAAAGATTGCCAATAATGATATACTTAAAATAATCTACAAACTTCACAAAATTCGAGGGTGAAAAATTTATCGAAATTGGTCAAGTAACAACTGAGCTATGATAGCTCAAAGTTACCGTTCCAACTTTTTTTCAGGCTTGGTGCTTCGCGTAACTTATTTAGGCTTGGTATTAGGAGTGAAATGAATTATGCAAGCATTCCCCTTTTTCACATTTTTCGCAAAAACAAAAAAGGTTTCACTTGATCTTGATTACTGTGAATTTCACACAGCGAAAAGTGCACAAATCTAATAAAACTGTTCTAGATATGCACTGAACTGAGGATATTTACCATCGATTTGCGAGCAAGAAATCCTAATAGTTCTTTAGAAAACTTTTAGAGCCATTAAAATGGCTGATTTTGTGTGATGCTCTACAGCGTTGTCCCCTTTTCTTTGTTTTTTCACCAATGCAAACGACTAGCAGCTGTGACGTAATCGCTCGTGTCGGAAGCGAAACTAGCTTTGCAATCGACACACAATACATCTGCTCGCAGTGGCGATAGAATCCAAACTGATCCAATTTTTGTGAAGAGGCTTCTTTTTGCGTGATTTCGTTTGTAGTTTTTTCACTAATGGGCGGTCCTAACGGCTAAAAAAATAGCAGCATATAGATTTTAAATTTCGATTATTTAATATCGGATTTGCATTTCATTGGAAGATCAGGATGCTGTACGAGATTCACTCCTGCCTTTCAGAAGGACCAAATTGTGGAGCTCACTACGATATTAAACACTGCTCGGAACATTTTTCTTGATCGATTTGTTGTACAGTAGCACATATTTTGTTCTCTTCCTTAGAACGCGTTCTGATTGGCTGGTGTTGACATGGGTAAAATGAGACAGGTTTTTCAATGGTGTACTATTGAAATACTTCAATGCTTTTCATTTTCACGTTTAAGTTGAAAAATTTCGATTCTATTGGTAGTTAGATTATAGAAATCCCTTTACAGATCACTGAGCTATGAGCTTCAAAAATAAAGAGAAAGACAAACGCGCCTTATGAATTTTCCTCTTTGATACTCGTTTATACCAAACATTTCAGAAAAGTTTAACTTTGAGCTATTTGAGATTATGTCATACAAGTGAAAATTTTATCATAAAATTGTGATCATATTTCCGCTGGCATGTAGCAAAAATTATGTTGATTCGTTAGATACAACAAGAGATAGTCACGATCAAAAACTTATCACTCTCTCAGAGGGTAAATTTTGAAAAGACGCCCCATAGTAAAGTAAGTCGTATTCACGACAAAATTAAAATTTAATAAATACTTTTTTCTAGCATAAAGCTATTAAAAAATCTGTAAATATGGCTACACTGTAGCCGATACGTTGGTATTTATTCCACAGGGCGAAAATGACGAGAAGGATGATTCGGAAGGAAGAATAAGAAACCAGTTGTCAGGTCTTGTCTAAGAGAAAATCCAAAGACGAATGTAACAATGAGGGATTCTCTTTGTTTACTTTCTCTTTCGATCATTGCGAAATATTTCTGCTTTTTTCGGTAATTTCTCCAGAGCAGATTAAAAGATGATAGCTTTAGTTATTATTATCGGTAAATACTTGGAGAGAAGGATTGCTAAGAGTGCCGTAATAATCAAAAGAGAAAGTAAACAACGAAAATCTCTCATTGTTACATCGTTTTGAACATGTTATACAGATTTATAACAGGGAGCAACCGAAATAAGAAGAGAAGTATTTTCTGGAAAAAGAAATCAATTGTCTGGTCCCAAGGGGCAAATCACTCTAAACTTTGTCTGAACTCGAACAAGTTTTACCGGGAGTAGAAAAGTTTAGCAGGGATCTCGCTGGATTAGAATGGGATTAGAGAAGATTAGCCGAGATCTGGAAAAGCATTATTTTGACATAAGAAGCTGTAAACGTGGGAGCAGAGATGCCAGATATTTTCATAGATTCATCAGTATTGCTTTGTATAAAAAATCTGTATTTATCTGTATTCACTAATGAAAGGAAATTTCGGAAATAAAATGATGTTTAAAGATGTTATTCCATTAGATTATTGTTATAGAATGGCAGATGCAAGGAGCATTCCTTTATATCGTAAGTCCTTGCCGCACTGACAAGAACATTCAACGACGAAATTTAATTTTTTTTGTTATCAACCACAATTATCCATATACTTTTCCATAAATCCATATACTTTTCTCCTTTGAAAATGATGACTTGGAATTCAAACATGGAATTCAAACGCCCAATACGCAACGTCAAGTCAGGTCATACAACTTTTCAGTCTGACAATAAAGGTTCATGACGCCATGACTTCCTTGAACATCAGTTCAAATTGGTTTCAAATTATGATATAAATGTTCATCATTAAACAGCTGCACGAAAAAATTTTCATTTTAATATGGGCAACCAAACACGCTCAGACGGAAAAGTTTCATTATTTCTTTCTTACTTTTTGTGGTATCTGTATAAATCTGTATTTAATTTGAGAAATCTGTATAAAATCTGTACTCTGTATTAAATCTGTATGCGCATGCAAAAATCTGTATAATACAGATAAATCTGTATAAATGGCATCTCTGCGTGGGAGCTCGAATGACAGATACACTTCAAACAAGATTAGGCAAAACTAGGTTGGATTAGTTTTAAATTACCCAAACTTATCTAGACTTATTGGGATTAAATGAGATTAGAGAGAATTATTTTGGAATGACATGAGTTTATTAGTATTAGATTGTCTAGAGTTTAGAGTGATTTGCCCCTTGTCTGGTCCTGTCCTAGAGACAAACCTTCTCGTCATCTTCACCCTGTGGAATAAATACCAACTGCCTGTTTACGTATCGGCTACAATGTTGCCATATTCACGGAATTTAGTTATTATATTTCATTGTCTTACGCCATATTCTCATTCCTGCTTTGATGACAAAACACGAAATATCTCTTTCATTTTGAACGCAAAATCAAACCCATCATTGACGCATTACCGGATCTTTTGGAAAGCGGAAAAAAGTCAAGTTTGGATAGAAAAGCTTAGTCAAATTCCAAATGCAACTGAACAATATTTCCATGCGAAAAATTACCGTTCCTTAAATATCTCCAGTTCACTCAACAGACCGATAATGTCATCTGACAGTGACAACACGACAACCGCCCATCCATCCGAAGAAGCGGGAAGATATAAAAATCGGCTGCCTAATTCCCAGAAATTTCCTTCTTCGCCATCATGCAGGCAGCCTGCTTCGATTGACATCGCCTTCGACCGTGCGCTTGCTGCTTGACAATCGAACAACCAGACAGACAGACGGATGGAAGCCTGATGGTGGTGTCCCTGTACGCACCTTGCTTCTGTTGTCCACAGGCTGCTTGAATGGAAACGAAGGGGGAACGAACGAACCGAAAGTAACAAGTGGAATTTTATCTGTGTCATTTGATACTTGTCTCCGCTCCGCAGTCAGTCCCTTTGGCAAGGAAACGCAAAGCATTCAGAAGTTGGTTCGGAGTTCGATTCGATGCAGAGATGAAACAATCGTTTATCTCGTAATCGGGTTTTCGGCTCGAACGACAGCGACAGCAGCGTGTCGTTTGATATTGTCAAGTGACTGATGTCTTTTTGACTACTTAATCCCTTTGGCCGGGGAGATCGCACACGGCTCTTGTCACATTTGGACGGAACACGGATAGGATTACGTCGAGAATCGCACCGCGCGAACGGCTGCCTCTGGAAGGCCCGAAGAAGCGCACGGACGTCTTAAGTGGCTCCTGACGACGACGACGACGGGCTCGACGAATGTCGCAAGCCGCTCTAGCTCGATCCTACCCACAACAGCATCGGTTCACCCCTCGTTCAGTCTGTTTGACTGTGACAGATTCTTTTGCACTTGGCGGACGAGGACAAATTTTAACCCGCTTGCAAGTACCGCACAGCAACAACAACAAAAAAATCATATTTTCCCTCAATACAAAGAGGCATATGTCGAAGGTACCTCGCCAGAAAACAAAAGATAAACAAATGTATTAATAACTTCATCATCTGTTTTCGATATTTTCAACCGCGCGTGACGGACTGAAGTTGCCTAACCCTACCCTACCCTACCCTGTCCGGCCGTTCCGTGGTGGCCCGTTTTTCTTGTGGCCACAGTCGAATGAAGTGATGGAAAAAGCTGTGTGATCTTGAGCCCTCTCTCTCTCGGCATCGTCGTCGTCGTCGTTTTCGGTTGCCGATCGGTGATCGAGAGGATCGGATGTTTACACGAGACATATGGCGCATTTAATCCGGGCTTTGTCCCCACGTCGCAATCCCGCGGCCGGGTCGATGCATTTGCAGCCACACCGCAGACCTGGCCTGGATGTTGTTTAATAGCTGACAATAAAAATAAATCCTAATAATCAAAATATATCCACTGCAACCGAACAGCGGGGACGGGATGTCGAACGGCTTGTTCGGAACGCCGGGGACTACCGCCAAGGCCACATGGAAATGGATGGATGGATGGGGCGATGAATTAATCCAATTTGTGATATGTTTATGATATGCTTTTCGTTTTCCAGTGCATTTTCGTCGTAAATCCGGTGGGTTTGAGTGATCTTCTGGACGTTTTTTTTGTGTTTTGTAAATTCTGTAGTGATGGTTCTGAAACGGAATGAGATGGTTTTAAAACCGACGACTGTGACTCAACGTCGAGAATTGTTTACTCGTTGTCCGGGTTTGTCAAGTCCTATTGTTTTGATTGGGTGACGTCGTTTCAGTTCGTTGTGATTTGTTTATGACATTACTGGAAAACATTTGAGTCATCTATGTTTAAATGGTTTCATAGCCATCGAATGTCTGCGAGATTTACGAGGAATTCCTCGGTCATAAAATTACATCGCAGTAGCTGACGATCCCCGCTATTGTTTTTTTTTTAACTGAAGACGTATTTAATCATTTCGCTTAACCGGTTCTTCCAAAACAAATGTATATATCCGGTTTTTGCATTCAAACTTTTTACATACTGCCGCTGTGGGAACGCAGCTTAGATCAAGTTGCCCTTAACAAACAATCAAACCATGCTTCGGAAGAATCGGTTAAGTTTTTGTCCGGTTTTTGCATTCAAAGTTATTTTGTCCGGTTCTTGCAGAAAAGATGTTTTTAAACGATTCTTGCATTGCAAAATCCATGTCCGGTTTTTGCTCTCAATGTTTTTATCCGATTTTTTGCATTCAAAAATACTTAAACGGGTTTTCCAAACTAAGTTGCACTTATCCGATTTTTGCTTTCAGCCATTCAATTACATTCGGTCTACTACTAAGAATTGGATACTTCTGGCGCATTTTGTTACATATAAAGGGTGATTTTTTAAGAGCTTGAGAACTTTTTTAAACAATAAAACGCATAAAATTTGCAAAATCTCATCGGTTCTTTATTTTAAACGTTAGATTGGTACATGACATTTACTTTTTGAAGATAATTTCATTTAAATGTTGACCGCGGCTGCGTCTTAGGTGGTCCATTCGGAAAGTCCAATTTTGGGCAACTTTTTCGAGCATTTCGGCCGGAATAGCCCGAATTTCTTCGGAAATGTTGTCTTCCAAAGCTGGAATAGTTACTGGCTTATTTCTGTAGACTTTAGACTTGACGTAGCCCCACAAAAAATAGTCTAAAGGCGTCAAATCGCATGATCTTGGTGGCCAACTTACCGGTCCATTTCTTGAGATGAATTGTTCTCCGAAGTTTTCCCTCAAAATGGCCATAGAATCGCGAGCTGTGTGGCATGTAGCGCCATCTTGTTGAAACCACATGTCAACCAAGTTCAGTTCTTCCATTTTTGGCAACAAAAAGTTTGTTAGCATCGAACGATAGCGATCGCCATTCACTGTAACGTTGCGTCCAACAGCATCTTTGAAAAAATACGGTCCAATGATTCCACCAGCGTACAAACCACACCAAACAGTGCATTTTTCGGGATGCATGGGCAGTTCTTGAACGGCTTCTGGTTGCTCTTCACTCCAAATGCGGCAATTTTGCTTATTTACGTAGCCATTCAACCAGAAATGAGCCTCATCGCTGAACAAAATTTGTCGATAAAAAAGCGGATTTTCCGAATGGACCACCTAAGACGCAGCCGCGGTCAACATTTAAATGAAATTATCTTCAAAAAGTAAATGTCATGTACCAATCTAACGTTTAAAATAAAGAACCGATGAGATTTTGCAAATTTTATGCGTTTTATTGTTTAAAAAAGTTCTCAAGCTCTTAAAAAATCACCCTTTAGAACACAGCGATGACGTAATCATTGCACAGTGGTTCGAATCAATAAAAACGTGGACATAAATCAGTAGCTGCCAAACCGTTCTCTTAATGCGAAATTGAGAAATTTTTTACAAACATATACCCCGTAATTTGATTCTATCCCTAATTGTTCATGGCCTACTTTGACAAAAAATATAACTATAACTTTTTTTTTCTGAAGAGATAAAATGTTTTTTCTTCTACAAAGTTTTAGAACTATTGAAAATAATTTACTTTGTCAAATATACCAAAAGTCTAGGTCGCAACGTTTCGGATATACAAAGCGTTTTTATGGCAACCCCCTTAAAATCAGTTTTTTATTCATAAATTGTTTCGAGTTATTTTGTTATGCATACTTTGAAGAAACAAAAAATCCCATTTTTTTATTGAAGATAGTGCATAGGTTTGTTGTTTCCTGGCAAAGTTATACATCATTTTAACTTTTTTTTACCTATGATAAAACCTTACACCGAAGCGAAATATGCAAGTTTATGCAGCTGATTTTTACAAAATTCATAGGAGAAGATATGCCCAATACTATAAAAAAACCTAAGTGAAACTCGATGGAACTTTTTTAGGCCTTTCCAAAGTTAGTTTTAGTTATTGAATTATAACAACCCCCATAAAAGAAAGCCAACCTCATCTCCTAAAACGCCTTGTAAAGGCCCAAGGGTGTCCCCTGCGGGGATCAACAAAGTTACAACACGGGGAAATGCTTTACAGAAACCGAAGCGAAAGGCTCCTGGTCTGGCAAACTTAAGATCAGACCAAGAATTTCCATCACTTCCTGGTGCAACAAAAACCCCAGTACCCCCAAAATTCAACTAGAGAATCAATCAAGTGCTGGACTACTGAAATTCTCTGATATTGTGGACTGGATTTTCAGAACTTTCAATATCACTGATCCTCTTAAAAGTATGATGATGACATTTATGCCAACAATTAGAACATTTTTGAAGCAGTTGACTGCTACATGGCCCCTCCTTTCAGTGATTGTATCCTTCGATGGCTAACTCATCGGACGGGGTTGAGGATTCAATCACTGTCTTACAGTGGAATTGCAGAAGTATTATCCCGAAAATTGACTCAAAATTTTAATAAATAGTGTGAAATGTGACGCGTTTGCATTATGTGAAACCTGGTTGACTTCCAATATTTCCCGCAACTTCCACGATCTTAACATTATTCGCTTAGATCGAGATAACCCCTACGGAGGAGTACTTTTGGTTATCAAAAAGTGCTATTCTTTCTATCGAATTAACCTCCCCTCGATACCAGGTATTGAAGTGGTCGCATGTCATATCACAATCAAAGGCAAGGGTTAGTTTTAGGAGACTTCAACTCTCACGGTACGGGATGGGGTTGTCTTCATGATGATAACGATCTACGATATTTGCGATAGCTTCAATATGACTATTCTGAACTCGGGAGAAATGACACGGATTCCCTCACCAACAGCAAGATCAAGTGCGCTAGATTTATCCCTTTGCTCGACCTCGTTACGACTAGATTGCAAGTGGGAGGCAATCCCTAATCCCCATGGTAGCGATCATCTACCTATCGTAATTTCAGTCGCCAGGGGATTGAGACCATTGGAGACAATCAATGTTTCGTATGACCTCACACGAAATATTGATTGGAAATGCTACTCAATCTTGATATCTGAGAAACTAGAAACAACACAAGAACTTCCTCCGGAGGAAGAGTACACGTTTTTGGCTGGCTTGATTCTCGATTCCGCGATTCAAGTTAAGACGAAACGTGTACCCGGCGCGAAAACTAACATCCGTCCTCCCTACCCGTGGTGGGACAAAGAGTGCTCATCTCTGAATGCGGAAAGTTCTCTAGAATTCAGAAAGTTCAGAAAAAAACGGAACACCTGATAATTATCGGAATTACACGGCGCTAGACAGGCGAATGAAGAACTTAGTTAAAGCAAAGAAACTAATTTACTGGCGACGGTTTGTTGACGGATTAACAAAAGAAACAACGATAAGCACTCTTTGGAACACTGCTCGACGAATGTGTAACCAAAACACGACGAACGAAAGCGAGGAATATTCTAACAGCTGGATATTCGATTTCGCTAAAAAAGTATGCCCCGATTCTGTTCCGGAACAGAAGATCTCCCGCGTCGCGATATCGAATACAAACGAAACACCGTTTTCGATGGTAGAGCTCTCACTTGCGCTTCTGTCATGTAATAATAATGCCCCAGGGGTAGACAGAATTAAATTCAACTTGTTGAAAAATCTGCCTGACTCTGCCAAAAGGCGCTTGTTGAATATATTTAACAAGTTCCTGGAGGGTAATATTGTACCACATGATTGGAGACAAGTGGGAGTTATCACCATTCAAAAACCTGGGAAACCAGCCTTCGATCAGAATTCGTATCGGCCGATTGCTATGCTCTCCTGCATCCGGAAGTTGTTTGAAAAAATGATTCTCTTTCGTTTAGACAATTGGGTCGAGACTAATGGCTTGCTTTCAGATACACAATTTGGTTTCCGCAAAGGTAAAGGAACGAACGATTGTCATGCGTTGCTCACAACAGAAATTCAAATGGCATTTGCTCGTAAAGAACAAATGGCATCAGTTTTCATAGACATCAAGGGGGCTTTTGACTCGGTTTCTATAAATATCTTATGTGAGAAGCTGCATCAGCATGGTCTTTCACCGATTTTGAATAACTTTTTGTATAATCTATTGTCTGAGAAACACATGAATTTCGCGCATGGTGATTTGTCGACAGTACGATTCAGTTACATGGGTCTTCCTCAGGGCTCATGTGCCCACCCAGGAGATCAGGTTGTACCAAGGTTGTACCAAACAACGATATTGTCCGTGATGGAATACGGATGCTTCTACTTCCGATCCGCCGCGAACACCCATTTCATTAAACTGGAAAGAATTCAGTATCGTTGTTTGCGTATTGCCTTAGGTTGCATGCAGTCGACTCATACGATGAGTCTCGAAGTGCTCGCGGGTGTCTTACCATTGAAAAATCGATTCTGGGATCTCTCATATCGATTGCTAATCCGATGCGATATCTTGAATCCGATGGTGATTGAAAACTTTGAAAGGCTTGTCGAGCTCAATTCTCAGACCCGTTTTATGTCCTTGTATTTTGATTACATGGCTCAGAATATTAATCCTTCTTCGTTTGTTTTCAACCGTGCTGATTTCTCGGATACTTCTGATTCTACTGTGTTTTTCGACACATCCATGAGAGAAGAGATTCGTGGGATTCCGGATCACGTGCGCCCTCAAGTGGCCCCAAATATTTTTTATAATAAATTTAGAACAGTCAATTGTGAAAAGATGTTTTACACTGACGGATCAAATCTCAACGGGTCCACAAGCTTCGGTATCTTCAATCAGAACATCACCGCTTCATACAAACTCAGTGATCCCGCCCCCGCGCGGGCCACCCGCCGGGTTCTCGTTGCGTTCCCGCGGACCCACACGTAAGAATACGAAAACCATCGATGCGTACCAACGTCACCAGGATAATTCAGCGTACAAGTCCCAACCGACCAGCCGATGACTAGTTGCAGACTACATCCTTCAAATCTAATCTCCTCGAAATCACATCACGAAATTGAAGATATTACTCTAATTTTAAGTAGTAAAATTAATGCCCTCGGCATCTTATAGCTTAATGCAGTGTGCCTTAATATATTTTATTGAATATAAAAAAACCCATAAAACTAGTTTTCTAATCATAACTTGTTTCAAGTTATTTTTTCACATATTTTGTTTGGAATATTTGTTGAAAATATAAAATCCCATAATTTTGTAGAAGGTAATGCATAGGTTTATTCTCTTCTGGAAAAGTTATACATCATTTTACCTATTTAGGAAACCTTGTACTGAAGCGAAATATGCAACTTAATGCAGCAAACTTTTACAATACTTACAGGAAAATATATTCCTAATCCAATTTATTTTCCAATGAGAATATCCTGAGTACTATTCGTGTGACTCATTTTCACTATTGTCATGCTGATACCAAGAAAGGTTAAGAAACGGAGGGCGTCACGCATCTGCTATTTCTGTAACTCACTTTTGCAGTGAGCGTAGAGATAGACAATTCGCCCCTGAGCTATTCCAGTAAATCGAATCTTTAAAGTGAGCTGATAGCTCACAGCTCTTTTTAAAAGAACCGCAGCTCACCAGTTCACCGCACTGGTAAGCAGGGATGCCAGGTTCACAGATTTATCTGTGTTTCACAGATTTTCAACCTTTTGCACGGATTTCAAAAATGGCACAGATTCTCAAAGATTTTTGAAAATAGTCTCAGATTTACATAGATTCTGAAATCGATCATAGATTTTTAAAATTGATCACAGTTTAGCAAAAAAACTTACAGAGCGGTAGGAAATAGTGAGAGTTTTTGGATGGTTCCAGATTTTTGAAAAAATGATAAAAAATGGTAAGGTGAAAACAAGCGACGAGCTGAACGAATCTTCGGCTCTTGAAGAGCGAGTTATAAATGAGGAGAAATGTGTGCATGAGCTTTTGTTCGTTCTTCCAAATGTGTATTTATCCTTCTTTAACAGATTGAATGAGCCATTGTCAATAAGAAATCTTACCTCTCACTCAGTAGGCTAAGTTACATTCAGCGATGCCACCTTTGCAGATATTCTCAAATATGACATAATAATAATTCGCTTCAAACAAGAGCGATTGCGTCATCCAGCTTCTGGTCGTTTGCATTGGTGGAAAACGAAAAGTGAACAACGATAGGGAACATTATACCAAATCAGCCGTTCTAATGGCTCTAAATGTTATCTAAATGAACTATTTAGATTACTTTCCTTGCAAATCGAAGGTAAAAATCATTAGTTTCATGCAAACCTAGAAAAATTTGATAGGTTGTGAACTTTTCGTTGTGCGAAATTCGCGCCAAACGAAGGCAAATAAAGCCAACATACGGCATGTCAATATCGTAGAGAATATCAGCTTCTGAAAAACTGAAATGAATCCCGCGATTCCATCATTCGGCTGCTGGTCGTTTGCGTGCGAGTAACAGAAAAAAATATATTTAATCGGCCCGAAAAATGAAAATTGATAATCTGAAATGAAAAAGTCAACCTTAAAATTCTATACGTTGATATTTTTGTACCAGTTAGAACCGCTCGTTTTGAACTTTTGATCTATTATGTTCATTATTCGCTCCGTCCGCAGTGCGGCTTTCGCTTCAAACAAGTGCGGAAAATTCATCAAAGTATGAACCCAACGGAGAGAATACATATAAAAATCGACAGTTCTAGGGACCATAAATGATAGTGTTATAATCCACAAATCGTTTAGTTAAAACCATTTTCAGTGTCTGTACATATAATCAAGCAAATTAACATTAATTTGATGTTATAAAATCGATTTTCAATCGATAAATTTTCAAGATTTTCAGTGTTGACACTAATCCATACAACGTCCAACTTCGTGACACCCTCGGTGCGTTAGCGCTGTAGGGAAGGGCACACACACATGTGTCAGATTTACTTTGTGCGCCGTTCGCCCGGGTTGGCGGTTCAATGCATAGGGCACTTGTCTTACAAATCAGTTGCCGTATTTTCGAGCCCTGACCTGGAAGGATTCGTAGTGTCAGTAGAATCGTAGCACCAGCCATGCAATGGCTCTGTACACTGTGAATCGGCTGCAAAATCTGTTGAAACAGAAGGTAAAATTCCACTACAGGAAGGTAATACCAAGGCTTTGCTTTACCATTCACCAAATGAGAGGCAACCGATTTGTTCGGAATTTTGCTCGTGGGATTAATTGTCAACTGTGTTGAAAGTTGAAGGAATGGTAATCTTCGTTTCTTTTCGGAATCCAAAGCATTTTACAAAGGTCTAATAAGATTCACTTGAAATGGATAATTTATTAGTAGAACAATGTACCAAAATAAATGTACATTTTTAAAGTGTTCTGCCACTTTTTGACAGCAGTCCTACGTCAATCTCGCGGTTATGTCTCTAAAATTACCTATTACAAGTTTTTTTTTCCTAATTTTAACTACTGTTTCGGCAATATGTTTTTAAAATATATGTTAAGATTGTCATTATATTTATTTGTGAAGCATGTAGCTGCGGATTTCTCTGGATTCAGATTGAGATGGAGGTTTGAGAAAACGGATTGGATATTATTTAGTATCTCGCTCATTTTAGTTTCTGCTTCTGAAATAGTCTTTCCAGCTACTAATATTGCGAAATCACGCCCAACGTCATTTGTTTTGTGTATTTTAGAGGTGTAGATGTTAAACAATAGGGGTGACAGTGGATATCCTTGCGGGAAAGCCCTTATTCGTTATGGCTTACTCTCGTATATTTTTTTCGGATGTAAAACAGTAAATTTTGCAGTACGTATTTTATCTAACAATAGTGAATAGAAAACAGAAGTAAAAGATTATCAGATGGTTTATTTTCATTATCTCAATAGTTCTATTTATTCCATTTTAACGGTTTTTTATAGTTCAATAAAAACTAAAAAATGCTCAAATTTCTCATCATTTGCACAAATCTTCACATTGTTTTTATTTAGGAAACGGATATTTTTGATGATGATTCTGATTCAGTGTATTGTTTCTCTTTTTTATATCAACCAAATTAAGCAAAATTATTGTGACGCGCATCAACGTGATGCATCCCTCGTCCGGCAGCAATTATATTTGGGGAAAAATACGATCTTGAATTTAAATAATAGTTATTCACTCTCCGGCTTAACATATCATCCAATACTTGCATTGTAATACCTGTTTCTAGAGACAACTGAGTGCTAATTATACTTTATTAGTTTCAGTTTATATGGTGTGTGTGTGTATGTTGTGGGTGTTTGTATAAAACTAACTAAAATTTTAATTACTAGATATTTCACAATGCGTGGGATATGCGCATTGTTTTGTCTATGTGAGCTGACCCGAATAGTGTATTATCTAGTTATAACAGTTTACAAAAGGCATACACATTACACACTACATATACATAGTCTTATACACGTAAACATGAAATATTTGAAAATTAGAGTAAAACTTTTTTCACCATGTTTAGTATGTGCGAAAAAATAACATATTGCGCATTTCATAGTTGGTTAGACTCCTGCGAACAAAATATTTACACAGTCCGTTTCCCGTCGTACACACATACAAATAAGAACAGTATATGAAAACTAGTGATGCCATTTATGCAGATTTAAACCGGAATTTACAGATTTCTGATTAACGTCGCAGATATTTAAGGATTGTACTTATTATCAAATGTTAAATGGACATTTTTGAAATTTAAATCGATAATTTTTCCACTGCGATAAGCGATAATTTTTTCACTGTCATCCTGGCATCCCTGATGTGCACGGCTTATGGCATTTGTACTAATATTAGTGTGTGAGCAGAAAGTTCCTGTCAAAACTTTTAGCGCTAGAGTCTAAAAATTCATAACATTGGCAATAACTTCCGCAATTTTTGATTTTTTATTATCATTTTTTTTAATTATCATTATTATTGTAAGGTAATTTCACCTCTACTTTAATCATACACTGAGCGAAACAAAAATAGCACCACCCCGTTTTATAGTAATACTTTTCTAGACTTCAACGTAGAAAAACTAATTTATATATCAAACAGTCAAACAACTCTCTTGCCACCTTGTATGTATGTTATAATGCTTATTATATGGACTATTCGCATTTTAACCGACCAATTCCTGAAAAAACGTGCGAAATAAAAATAGCACCACCCTACACAAAAGTCGGTTCTGATAAATTTTGACAGATTTTTGTTTTGATGTTTGTTGATTAGTAATTGCGTCAAGCTGAAGGTATAGTTTCTCTCTAATAGTGACGAAAGCAGATTTTTTTGTTGTAGTATAGCAGTCATGGGTCGATCTAAGCATCTAATGCTGGAAGAAAAAATAAAAATTAGAGCATACCACGACGCAGGGCTCTCCAATAGAGAAATTGGTCGAAAGCTTTCTCGATCATACACTGTTATCGGTAGATTTTTGAAAAGAGATGAGAAACCTGATTGTATCAAGAAACGTGGGAGGAAAAGTAAGCTTTCGGAGAAGGATAAGAGAAGAATTTTTAGAATTGCAATGAATCAGAAAAGAACAGCATCTCAAATACGTGCAGAGATGGACCTACCAGTAACAACACGACGAGTTCAACAAGTTTTGTCGAGCAACGAAAACCTGGATTGGTGTAAAAGACTGGTAAAACCTAACCTAACAGAGAAACACAAGTTACACCGTTTCAATTTCGCAAAGAAATACATTACCTGGACTGATGACTGGAAAAACGTACTCTTTTCTGATGAAAAGAAGTTTAACCTGGATGGACCAGATGGCTGGCAATACTATTGGCATGATTTGCGCAAAGATCCTATTGTTAAAATGAGTCGAAATTTCGGAGGCGGTACGCTAATGGTTTGGGGAGCATTTTCATTTCGTGGAAAACTTCCGTTGGCGTGGATTTCCACTAAAATGAAGTCAGATGACTACATAGAGATGTTAGAGATAAGCTTGATTGAACACGGTGAGTCCTTGATGGGTCCGGATTACATTTTTCAACAAGATAATGCTGCAATCCATAGTTCAAAATTGACTAAAGAGTGGTTTAATGTCAAAAACATAGAAGTTATGGAGTGGCCAGCTTGTTCTCCGGATCTAAATCCTATCGAAAACTTGTGGTCTATCCTCGCTCGTCGCGTTTACGAAAACGGAAAACAGTTTGATAACGTAAACACGCTAAAAAATCGAGTTCGCGAATGTTGGAAGGAGATCACACAGGATATTCTTGAAAATCTGGTATTGTCAATGAATTCACGTTTAATTGAAGTTATTCGAAATAATGGTTCATACACACATTACTAAGTTGTTTTACAATGTAGAATTAGGTTATTTTGTGGAAAATAAACTCGTAATCCGGTAAATGAATAACTGGTGCTATTTTTATTTCGCACATTTTTTCATGAACTGGTCGGATAAAATGCAAATAGTCCATATAATAATCATTATTACATACATACAAGATGTCAAGAGAGTTGTTTGACTATTCTATATATAAATTGTTGTTTCTACGTTTAAGTCTAGCAAACTTTTGCGATGAAACAGGGTGGTGCTATTTTTATTTCGCTCAGTGTATGGTCTTTCGCCGAGGGAAGGAGCGTCTTTTTGATTATAAATCAATTTGTTCGCCGATAAATTATTTAAAACAAATTGGTTTTAGTTTGCAAAAACCAATGGTAAAATTGCAAAAAAAAGGTATAATTGCTATTTTTCCAGTTTTACTCGATGAAAACTGACATCTAGATAGATTGAAAAACAGTCCCAAATACATAATTTTAAAGGCCTCCGTATTAGATTTCAAAAATCATTAAAAATTTCGCCGGGATGTTCATAAAAGGATGCATAAAATTTTTAAAATACGTTATTTTTAAATAAATTAAAAAATTGGAAGGTGGAGAAATATAACAAAAAAAATATTCTAGTATTACTCGGCTATGTAAACAACATATACTGTAGCATTTCTCGGGTGTATTGATTTTTTTTTGTAGCACCGTATAATTGGAGTGAGTGCATAAAATACGAATTGAAGAAGAATCCAAGAAAAATTACCCTTGTCCAAAGCTATCAATGCCAGAAGAAGATATGCGAATCTAACAAGGATAAACTTAAATGCAATATAGAATATATATAAGTTTAAGTTCTCAATTTGAAATGCCGTATTTTAGGTCAATCTAAGTAAAATTGAAAGAACAGTTCCAAAAAAACTCATATGTTCATTTGAAATTAGGTTTGAAAAATTCGTTCAAGTTCTATGCTCTGGAACGTGATGTACGATCGAGTATTGAAGCTTGAATTTGGCCTTTCTTGTTGAATACTGACTTGTGTATCTCGTATCAAAGCTATTACGAAAATTACGTGTTTCTGGCCAAAAGTGTCCAAATTTCCCAAGAAAAGCAAGTAATGTGTTCCTGCCAAAGTTTGCACTGACGGATGCCCGCCGGCAAACGCACCGTTGTCACTTGAACAATTCACGACAGGAAATTATTCTGTCCAAAAATACACTGAATTCTCTGCATGAATCCGATGGATGGATCCGTGAAACCGGTAAGCCATTGGTGCCAAAGGGGAGTGCGACGGTCGAATTTAATCTGCTCTTTCCTAATTCCTGTTCTCGGGCTGAGTGCGCTTCTCAGCCGATTTTTCGCAATCACCTCGCACGGCAGATCGGTCGACTGCTCTCGAAAGACATTTGAAGGGACCTTCACTAAACGCAATCGTTGATGATGAGGTTCGTCCCCTGTTTCTTTCTGTTGATTGGGGTCCCGCGTCGCAAATGGTGTTTTCGCTGGTTCGGCCTAGGGATGGTCATGGAGCGATTGCATTCATAAACGATATTCTGTTATAATGTTATCAAATACTCAGTTAACATATTAGTATATCATGCCAGCAGACGGCTTGAGATTTTAAACACAGTTCTCCCTCTGATTAACTTTCTTTAGCCTTTTGTTTTGCGAAAATCGTTTGACCCATCTAGGAGAAAAGAAATTGAGTTCCGTTTCCTATTTCCGGTATTTTCGGAACAGCGGATCTCCATATTTCTGCAGTGACCTAAACATTTGACGAAAATTTATTTCCCTGGAGAAATCTTTTCAGATTTGAAAATAGATAATAGTCTCTGGGAGCCAGGTCTGGAGAAATTAAACTGAACTGCACTAAACCGATGATTTTTACTTTCGGTTTGCAGAGAATGTCATATTAATAATTTTTTAGATAACATTTAGAGCCATCAAAATGGATGATTTTGTATGATGTTCCCCATCGTTGTCCACTTTTCGTTCTCCTCCAATGCAAACGACCGGAAGCTGGATAATGCAATCACTTTTGTTTGAAGTGAAACTCACGCTGTGAATGTCCAACAGAAGATGGTGTTCACAGAAGAACTAGTTGTTGTATTTCTGCATTTAGGCTTGAGGAATGGAACCTCACATTCGCCATTGACTGAAGCACCAGTTGAATAGTGCCGGGTGTAGTTCCACTGTCTTGGCGTAGATGGTATCCTGAGCACCCTATGTATCTCCGTTCATGGATTATCATAGACTGAAGCTAGCAAACGCCATTCATCTGTAACTTTATATATTACTTTAATGTCGTTTTCGCTTGATGCCAAACCTAACCCAGTTTCCACCCTAACTGCTGTCAACCCGTTTGTTTGAAGCTAGTTTCGAACCTAATTTTATCGTTGTTTCGTGAAACGTGTTTGTTTGATGAAACTACCCTGGATCAGTTTCAGTTTTCTCAAGTGATAACGACATAAATTGTGCTGAAATCGTTCATAATGGAAAGGATTCGCACTTCGAACATTTTTTTTAAGGGATAGGAAACTCATACTTTCAAACAGAGATGGCATTTCACCAGAGTTATACACGCTAGAGTCAGATTTTTGCCACACCGAGGATGAAGAAAACGAAGCACCGCACAAAGAGGAAAGCGCACTTCTTCTCAGTGTCGAATAGACAGCATTTGAGTGTGTGCTTGTGGTTAAAGCAGCTGGCGCGAGTGAAACACATTCTCTTCGCATGAATCGCTCACACGCGCTCTCGTCTAAATACACCCAAGTGACCACTGGCGCGTGATGGTGAGCGAACACTTCTGTCAACTTTAATTAATAGAGAGTAGATCTGGCCTTGCTATGAAAAATTTGCAAGGAAAACCGAAAATTTTACGATAAATTGTTTTATTTTGCTGATTTTGCGTGTCCACGCTTCATCTACGAAAACCATACAGCAGAGTGCTCACCGGCGTGTACACCTCTGTGAAAGTATCTGCATCCACCTCAGAGAATTTATTAGCTAATGCTCTAGCAGTTTGGTGCGATTCAGTGGAAGAGGTAAAAGGAAATAAACAAACGCACTCATGATGCGTGCACACTTCACACAACAGTGGTGTATAAATGTGAAGAAGAAGAGCTCTCGTTGAAGTTGTCAGTGCGAGGGGAGAAATTTTGCTTGCTCTTCGTCACACAGAGGAGATAGACATCTCTGCTTTCAAATTGTGTTCTCCTTAACACTATTCAAAAAGTAATTTGAATTCATCGGAGAAAATTGCAACATTTCAGTATTAAAACAGTTACAATTTTAAATACTGATATTTCTGTAAACAACAGTCTACATTCGGTGTCATGACAAAAATGCGAACGAGGAAGGCATTCTCAGTAGGCGTCGCCTGAGTCAGACGTCAGATTTATCTACCGTGCATATTTGTCCGAGAATAATTTGAGTTGAATTATTGAAAAGCTATATTTTCAAGATCGAGAAAATTTAAAATTGAAGATCAAGAGTAATTATTGACGAGCAAATCAAAACAAACCGGGATGACGTTGAAGCGGGAAACATATGGAATGGATTTTACCGGTGAATTCGTTCTATGTAGTTTTACTTTATCCTGAAGATTAAATATTTTCAATATTTTCGGGCTAAACATCTAAGGAATTTGAAAATAGATGAAAAGTTTTTAGAGTGTATATTATACTCTACACCGAAACCTCAGTTTACGAACCAAACGGGGGTTCGTTAATCCTCAGACACTCTCGAATCTGTTCCGAATACTGCCGAACGTCATAAGGAATGTGTTTTTTCTGCATTCAGTTCCGGCCATATGATTTCCAACTCTCGGGATTCCTTGGAGATCCTTTTAAATAGTAAAAGATCAAATTTTAAATTTTCATCCACAGATCTGAAATCTTTTTCTGTTGTTGACAGTTTTCTCCATTCTGTTTTGATTACTGCCAGCATTACCGGAAATCTTCTGGATTTGTCTGATTCGATTCTATCTATTAAGGGCTAAGGCCAGTTGGTCGCGTATAATCACGTGGCTCGCTCTGCGTATTACATTTCCCTCAATGCTCTCTCGCAAATGTGCGAAATAACTCTCGATGTGGACGAGTGGCCAAGAAAGTTTTAATATTTTCGGTTACAAGTTTGCCTACATCACATAAAATCCAATAAAGCTACCGCTTGTTTGGCAGCCTTGCTGATCCGATTTTAATTCTCTCTCATGTTTCGTTACGTTTCCAGAGAGCTGGAGCAGAAAACAATGGCGCCGCCATAGAAATCGGCTTACCTTCACAAAAATAACATTCACTTCATTTTTATCGCGACAACATATATGTTTTTATGCACTAATCGCATCTAAATTAAATTATCTAGACATTTTTTTTTTTTTTTCATAAATACGTTTATTTCATAGGCAATATACATAAGTTTTTCTTCGCCGTGGCATCCACAATACATAGTAGTTTAAACCTAATACATTTCGAATATCATATTAGTATGTTGGTACTCATTAGTTAATCTAAACACTGTTTTTATCAAGCGAGTTGCTATTTTAATTACATTAAATAAAATACATTTATTTTGTACATGATCTTATAACTATTTCAGGATTGTTTGTATCAGTTCACCACTTATATTCAATATCCTATAGTTGGCTATTGGTTGAACTCATGGAAGAGAAAACAGTTTAACATAAAATAAAATTTAAATTGGAACTCCAATGGATTTAATGAAATGATAAAGAAGTTTCATGTATGGAAGGTCACGACAAGCAAGAATGTCGCGAACTGGGACATTGGATAGTCTACCTTGGGTACGCAAGGAATTTATTAGTTGAGATCTGACATCACGAAACTCCACGCATGTCCAAACAACATGGTCAATATCGCGGTAACCTTCGCCGCAAGCACAATGATTAGTCTCGGAAAGTCCAATTCGAAGGAGATGTGCATCTAACGTGTAGTGATTGGACATGAGTCTGGACATCACACGAATGAAATCTCTACTCACATCCAGTCCCCTGAACCATGCCTTTGTCGATATTTTAGGAATAATTGAGTGCATCCACCGACCCAGATCATCTTTATCCCAAGAAGCTTGCCAGCTGGCAAGTGTTCTTTGGCGAGACGCGCTATAGAATTCGTTGAAAGCAATCGGTCTCTCATAAATTTCACCCTCAATAGCACCACGTTTGGCTAAAATATCGGCTCTTTCATTGCCTGGAATGGAGCAATGAGCCGGAACCCAAACTATTGTGATTAGATAATTATTATTCAATATGTCGTTCAGACACTGTTTTATTTTACCCAAGAAAAACGGTTCATTTTTGCCAGCAGCGTTTGAGCGAATGGCTTCAATTGCACTCAGACTATCTGTGAAGAGGAAATAATGGTTTGGAGATAATGTGACGATTACATTCAAGCTATAATGAACTGCTGCTAACTCTGCTATATAAACAGATGCAGGTTCTTGAAGCTTGAATGAGGCCGAAACATTATTGTTGAACATACCAAACCCTGTCGCTTCTTCCATTCGCGATCCGTCCGTGTAAAACATTTTCTCAGAGTTAATATGCCTGAACTTACTTGAAAATATTTTTGGGATTTCCATAGAGCGTAGGTGGTCCGGGATTCCACGCACTTCGCGCTGCATGGATGTGTCGAAAAATAAAGTTGAGTCAGGTACATTTAGGAGGCTGACACGGATAGGAATATATCTTGAAGGGTTGATTTCCTGTGACATATGGTTAAAATATACTGTCATGAATTTTGTTTGAGATCGAAGCTCGACTAGTCGTTCGAAATTATTAATTACCATGGGATTCAGCACATCACATCTTATTAGCAGGCGTGATGAAAGCTCCCAAAATCGATCTTTTAATGGAAGAACTCCCGCCAGAACTTCAAGACTCATTGTATGTGTCGAATGCATGCAGCCTAAAGCAATTCGCAAACAACGGTACTGAATTCGCTCAAGTTTGATAAAATGAGAGTTTGCAGCGGAACGAAAACAAACGCATCCATATTCCATCACTGAAAGTATCGTTGTTTGATACAATTTTATTAGATCTTGCGGATGAGAACCCCACCAAGATCCTGTTATTGTTCGAAGAAAATTTACTCTTTGTTGGCATTTCGTTATCAGATACCTAATGTGTCCTCCCCACGTGCATTTGGAATCGAACCACACCCCGAGGTATTTAAAAGTTAAAACCTGTTGGATCATTCTTCCCATCATATGGAGCTGAAGCTGCGCGGGATCATGCTTTCTTGAAAAGACGACTAACTCTGTTTTCTCCGCAGAGAATTCGATACCAAGATGAACAGCCCAATCGGACAAGTTATCTAAGGTATCTTGCAATGGTTTATGCAGATCAATAGCTTTGGGCCCAGTAACTGAAACCACGCCATCATCTGCCAATTGCCTTAGTGTACATGGGGTTACTAGACAGCTGTCAATGTCATTCACGTAAAAATTATAGAGGAGCGGACTGAGGCATGAGCCTTGCGGGAGACCCATGTAGCTAATTCTGATTGTTGCCAAATCGCCATGTGAAAAATGCATGCGTTTCTCTGACAAAAGGTTGTGCAAATAATTATTTATAACCGCTGGGAGTCCATGTTGGTGGAGCTTGTCTGAAAGAACATCAATGGAAACTGAATCAAATGCTCCTTTAATGTCTAAAAATACAGATGCCATTTGTTGCTTTTGAGCGAAGGCAATTTGGATGTCAGACGAAAGTAATGCAAGGCAATCATTCGTCCCTTTATTTCTACGGAAGCCAAACTGAGTATCTGACAACAAACCGTTCGTCTCGACCCAAGTGTCGAGACGTCGTAGAATAATTTTTTCGAACAATTTTCTGATGCAGGACAACATCGCAATGGGTCTATATGAGTTGTGATTGGAAGCTGGTTTCCCCGGCTTTTGAATGGCGATAACTTTCACTTGTCTCCAGTCAGGCGGAACAATATTTTGCTCAAGAAACTTGTTGAACAATTCCAACAAACGTCTTTTTGCGAGGTCGGGCAGATTCTTCACCAAGTTGAATTTAATTCTGTCCAATCCAGGAGCGTTATTGTTACAAGACATGAGTGCTATGGAAAATTCCATCATTGAAAAGGGGCTATCAATGGAATCATCATTTGAAGAAGACTCCCTAACAATGCTATGCGTAGGAACGGAATCTGGACAAACTTTCCTCGCAAAATCAAATATCCATCGATTCGAGTACTCCTCACTCTCATTTCCTACGTTGCGATTCCTCATTCGTTTGGCCGTATTCCAAAGAGCGCTCATTGAGGTTTCTCTTGACAAACCTTCCACAAAATGTCTCCAATAGCTGCATTTTTTGGCCCGAAGTATGCTCTTGTACTTGGTTTCTAAAGTCAAGAAATTTTCAAAATTCTGAGGAGTTCCTCCTCCTCGTTTTAAAAACGTCTTGAAAGCATTTTGTTTCGCGTGCTTAGCATCTGAACACTCTTTGTCCCACCAAGGGTTTGGAGGCCTTCTGTTAGACGATGGACCAAGAAATCGTTTGGTTTGGGCTTGTTCTGCGGCCTCCAGAATCGAACAAACGAGGAAGTCATATTCTTCAAGTGGGGGAAGCTCTTCCATTGAAGTTAAGACACTTGAAATATTACTTTGGTATTTAATCCAGTCAATATTTTTTGTCAAATCATATGGAATATTAACTGAATTAGCAATGCCTTTGTTACTGCTAATTGAGATGATGATTGGTAAATGATCGCTACCATGTAAATCAGGAAATACTTTCCAGGTGCAATCTAGTCGAATTGAAGTCGAACAAAGAGATAAATCTAATGCACTTGGACGTGCAGGAGGTCTTGGGATCCGTGTCATGCTACCCATATTTAGTACCGTCATGCTAAAATTGTCGCAAATATTATATATTAGAGATGATCTGCTATCATTGTAAACGGAACCCCACATCATTCCGTGCGAATTGAAATCTCCTAAAATCAAACGTGGAGCAGGAAGGGCTTCGACAATTTCATTAAGCTGTCGTTGTCCAACTTGAGCTCTTGGAGGAATATATACCGAAGCAATGCAAATGTCCTTTCCTTTAATGTTTATTTGACAAGCAACAACTTCTATACTAGAAGTCGAAGGAATGTTTAATCTATAAAAGGAATAACATTTCTTAATTCCTAAAAGCACTCCACCATACGGGGAGTCTCTGTCGAGACGTATAATGTTAAAGTCATTAAAATTTAAGGCTATGTTTGATGTAAGCCATGTTTCGCACAAAGCAAATACATCACATTTTTGACTATGCAACAAAACTTTAAATGAATCAAGTTTTGGCATGATGCTTCGACAATTCCACTGCAGGACAGTGATTGAATCATTTGCGGCGGATGATAAATTATCCATCAAATGATACAAAACCTGAAAGAGCTGGCCATTGAGCTGATAACTGTTTCAAAAAAGTTCTAGCTATTGGAAGGAATGCTGTTATGATGGTCTTTAGAGGTTCAGAAATATTGAATGCAGCGAAAATCCATTCTACAATTTCCGAAAATTTCAGTAATCCTGTTGGTGAATGTGAAATGGAGCCCACTGGATTATTGTGTTTTCTTGAGCTAGTTCCTGGATTGGTTTGTGAATTTGACAAACCAGGAGGCACAGTTTTTGGTTTTAAATTTGGCTTTTTAGCTTTAACACGGGGATCTTTTTTTGAAGGTATAATTTTAGGTGTCTTTTTTGGTATTTTGTGGTTTGTTAATCTCCTCTTAACAGACCCTTGAGGAGTGACAAACGAGGTATCTTCACTATTTCCGTCAGAGTCAGATTCCTCTGGCTCCGCAAGATTTGAAAAACCGTTTTCGGTTTCCAAAGGGGAGACATGTATGACCGTTTTGAGCATTTCTGCATATGTGCGCTTAGACCGTGCTTTTAAAGAAAGCTTCATTTTGTCTTTACGCAGCTTAAATGCAGCGCACACTGAAAGATCATCATGAGGGCTTTCCCCACAATAAACACATTTTTCAACATCTTTATCGCAAAGATTATCCTTATGAGGCCCTTGACATTTGATACATTTGGACTTATTACTACAGTAAGTAGCTGTATGTCCGAATTTTTTACAGTTCGTGCAATTCATAACATGCGGTACGAAAAGCCGAACAGGAAGACGAATTTTATCGATATAGACATGGCTAGGCAATGCAGATCCGGCAAATGTTACACGAAACGAATCTGAGGGACGATAAGACTTTTTTCCATCGACAATAGATGCTGAGTACAATTGTTTGCACTCGAGTATCTTAACTCCCTCAAGCATGGAGTTTTTAAAACGGCCAACTCCATTTTTAAGTAAATCATCTGCTGTCAGACTTGCTTCAGTCACAACACCGTCAATTTCTACCTCCTTCGATGGAATGTAAACTCGATATTCAATAGCAAATAATTTACAGGTTACAATATCGTTTGCCTGTTTCAAGTCGTTAACTACAACTCGAATTTTATCTCTATTAACCTTACAGATTTCTTTAACTTCAGAGAAATGTGATGTCAAATCCTTTGTAATTTGCATCAAGTTTAAAATCTTTTCTTTTTTTCGAAGATAGACTATCCATGGCCCAGTGGTACCCTGTGGATAATGTTTAGCCCTCGGAGTATTTAAACTTTTACTAGTATCCGGAATCGGATTCGGATGATCTTCCATGAGATCATCCATTACATTAAATTTTTTTTGTAAATTAATAATACCAAAATAAAAACTTATGTTTAGTAAAATTTCAGATATAAGAAATAAAAAATAAATTAAATTAAATCTACCTTGTAGCTGATGTCTCTGTTCCTTTATCGTGAAGAACGACGTGAAGCTCTTCCAACGATTTCCAATTGGCAGTCTTTTGCTGTTTCCAATTGGCAGTCTTCTGTCGTTTACTGCTATCTCAGTTGCTCTGCCGTCGTTGTGAACACCACTGCACTTGCTGTACCTGACCCCAGGTACAGTGCTTTTGCTCTTGGTGGCGATCAAATGCGATGCTTGCAGTGTAGCACCTCGCGATATATGCCGTCTCTTTTGATCCTACGCAGCGTACAAATTCTGGTACCTGGTAGATCAGCACTGGGTTGCTTTAGCACCTCTGTGCCTTTGCACCCCTTCGTCTTCGCACCTTTATGCGATGGCACCTCTGTGACTCGTCACTTCTATGCTCTCGCACCTCTGTGTCTCTACACCTCTGTGCGTATGAACGGGATGGCCTTCGTTGCTAGCTTTCCAGTCGGGAAACGCCCCGAATATTGCGTTTGCTATGGGCAGTTTAACTACCTGAAGCTTAGAATTGTCTCGGTAGCAGCCGTTAACTCACGAGCCAGTACAATCGAAACACAACCTCTTCGCTTGAATGGTTTTTACTGAATGAATTATCTAGACATTGTCAGGAGAGATTTTTGATCCATGCTTTTGAAAGCGAGATATTCTATGAACAAGTTGAAAGTTGCCGTTTTCAGCTTTGCAATTCTTCCTTCAGAAAAAAAGACTTTCCCGACCGCTAAAGTCAATGAATTTTCACAGAATAATCTAAATTAATTTTCTAAGAGATTGTCAGTTGGGTTTTTTGATATTCGTCACCGTTTCTGAGAAAATCCGATTTGAAGCGTGAAAATAGCCCTCTAAATCACCCTAAAACCCGGTGAACGACCGCAACTAGGTTAAAACCGGGTATAAATAAACGATATAAAAAAAAAAATCACCCTAAAACACACTGGCCTCAACCCCTAAAATCCATTCTACTACATTCCATTCTCAAGTGAATGGTTTGGCAAGACATCTACTGCTACATAAATTCTATTTTCAAAAATCGTGTAATTTGAAGAGAAAAACAAAAACCGATCATCCCTAAGCCCCACCTAAGGTTGTCCAGAAAGTCGCAGAAAATCCATCGACTCGGTTTCCACCTGCATCATGCCATCCGCTGGACCCGGTCCGAGAACGGAGACACACAGAACAAAAGGCAAAAGGCACCGCTGCTGCTGCTGCTGCTGCTGCTGCTGCTGCTGCTTCTTTGCTCGTATATGTAATTTACTCCCGGGTGAGTGAGTTATGCTTTCAAAATAATATGCTACGCGCCGTCCAAACTTTTCCTCAATATGTTACTCTCGCATGGAAGGCAACAAACAAACTCCACACGGATGGATGACGGAGTGGTTCGAATGTATTTCGGGTTCTGTGTCTGGGAACAGTCCGGATAGGAACAACCGGACGAAGGACGAAGGTGGCTTGCTTGCGTTCGGAACTGATGGACAGTTTGGACGGCAATGTCCGGTGGTTGGGTCCCGGAATGGACGTGTCTTCCAGATGATGCGCACTCGGAGAGCCGTTTCTGGGCACGGACGGTCCACTAAGAAATATCCGAGAATGGATGGTTCGGGCGAAAAAAGGGTATTCTTTGCAGTCTCTAGAATAAATGAGTTTTGCGAGCGAAGTGCGAGTGACATGTAAAATATAACTTTTCGGATGTTGTGGCATTTTGCAGTTAATTGCATTTGCTGAGTTACGTACTTTTCGGTGTTACGAAATGTAGCATGTCTGCATAATGCAAATTCTTTCGTAAATCGTCTACATCACCATCGCCAACCGATTAACAAAAAAAAGTCCCATTTCAGTTATGATCTCGTTGACGGGTTGATCGCAGGCGATCCGCTTAAAGACGCCACCCCACACTCACATTCGTCTACCAACTGAAAAAGCTCTTAATTCAAAAGCGAAAATTGCGAGACACCATTAAAAAATTAAGTGCGGTGACAAATTTGTTCGCTCCTTATTCATTTTCCTGCTGAATAATGCGATGGTCAAAGAAGACGATGATGATGATGATGATGATGATGATGAGACACAACACACAGATATGACAGCAGTGAAATGACAGTCCGCGGAGAAGAGGAAGAGAATCCATTTAACCATTGCGGGAAGAATCGAATTGACACCCGTGCATTAAAATCTGACACATTCCTGGTTCGGTCGGTCGGTCGGTTGAATCTGTGATCTGGCCCCAGCGACGATGGCGACGATTACTTGGCTGTCACACGTCAATCGGTGGCAGTAGGGTGACATCGTCTAGAATCGTTAATCGTTGTTCAAATTCATAAGTTAGTTGGTTTTGTCATCTTCCAAACACTCGTAGAAAATCATTTGAAAATACAACGGATAATTTTTCCATTAAAAAAAACCTCCATAATCGACTAAATGACCACCACCCTAACCGCGTCGAAAGCGACCTCAGCACATCCACTGACGCCACTCATCATTAGAGGTGTGCAAAACAGCTCATTTTGGTGAACAGCTCCGAACCGATCAGCTCACCAAAGTGAATCGATTCGATGTATCAGCTCATCAGCTCTTTTAGTTTGAACATAAGGTTCATTTTGTGCGCCGTTTTTCTCATGCACCGGTTTTCTTTCATATGCATGATCAAAATTGAATCATTGATTTGCAATGATGCAATGAATGCAATGCGAATTAGTTTATCTTTAATTGATGTCGACTAAATTGAATCTCTTAAAGAGCCAAAGATCCGACCAGCTCGTAGCGTGTTCCCTTCGTCATAATGCAGTGAACTGGGTAGCAAATGAGTGAGCTGATGAGCTGCGGTTCTTTTGAAAAGAGCTGTGAGCTGTCAGCTCACTTCAATGATTCGATTCACTGGAACAGCTCAGGAGCGAATTGCCCATCTCTACTCATCATAGGCGGCGGTGTAAATTTGAATATGACAATTTATTTCGATGTCACCTAATTATTGACACGTCCCGTTCCGCACGCCAACAATTCCAATTCCAAAGTGATCAACTCGAAATCACTTAACCTTAAAACCAAACCTCGCCGATGACGACGACGACGAGGACCGCGTGTCAATCTCCTGTTTCGTTTAGCACTCCTCCCATTTTCGTCAATCGTCAACCGTTGTTTTTATTCTGTGTGTCTGGTGTCATGCTCTGGTTTCTGGTTTTTCGCTGCGTGGCTACTGTGTGTGTGTGTGTGGATCTGGTGTTGTCTTCGATTCCACGGTAATGATGCAAGACGATCTTCTCTGGATGCTCTGGAGATGCGAGATGCGCTAAACCTACGCCGGACCGGAGCTGAAGCTGAAATAAATTGCAACGGCAGACAGCAACCGGCTTAGAAACGAGTGGCTGGGGTTTGACAAATTAATCGCTTTCAATTTTATGACAGTGTCAACAAATCGCGACGGTGCTCGATTGGAGCTACCATAGTAAACACGTGATAAATTGAATCTTGTTGTCGCGATAGGCGACGGTTGCTGTGATCTATTTTTTTATGAATCGAAGACGATATTCAAATTATGATATGGTTTTCACAGCAATCTTTGGTAACACTGTGCTGAAGAAACACTCCAATTGAGCCGTTACAGGCTCTTCAAGCAGTACTTCTGGTAAATCGTACGAAAAAGTAGAACGGTTTTTAATAACTGTTGCAATAGTGGGGGTTCGGCAGATTGATCGACTCGCGTTTGGTGATAAAAGGTATATTTAATAACGACTTAAAATTGACGGTACAGAAACGCGTGTAGCTCTGCTACTATTGTAGTTTATTCTCTTCGATGACAAACTCGGTACATCCGGTCGCCGATGACCTCGACGGCATCTGTCATGCTGACACCTGTCAGCTAATGAGCCCATGTGGTGAATCGTGACCGAGGGTCTCCCAACAATAACAATCTTTGGGATGACTGTCCCGATGATGTAGTCTCAAGTGTGTCAGTAGTGACCTTGCAATCAGAAATCAGCGGTGACTTTGTTATTTTTTTTTTTTCATAAATACGTTTATTTCTTAAGGCAGTTTACATAAGTTTTTCTTCGCCGTAGCATCACTTTTACATAATATTCTTATCCTAATTTAATTCTAACATAGTCACAACGTTTTGCATTTATTAAAACATATTCTCTTATTACTTAAATATCATCTTAGGTACTCGTCATTAATTATGATATCTACTCGGAAATATTATTTGAACCAAACGATTAACTTCCATAAATTATAAAATAAGCTGTTATTTTCAGACATTTTGTTAATAATTTCATAAACTGTTTCGAGTTTGTTTGTATCATTACATTATTTTTATTCTAATTTAGCTATTGGTTGAACTCATGGACGCAGCTGGGAATGACTTTGTTATGATTTCAATTGATTTGCCAAAAGAGATTCTAATCTGCTTGTTTACAACTGCCTTGTTACTCGTTATTAGCATCAGCATAATTTACAAATATTTCATGCTGTTTTCTCTATGATTTGAGTGAAAATAAAAGATACGCTTCATTTTGACGTGAGTACGTCTTACTTTACTTTACGGCGTCTTTTAAAAATTAATATGGGTAGAACTTAATCGTGATTATCTCTTGTTGTACAAGGTGAGATGAAAAAACTGCAACAAAGTAAAACGCCATAATTTTTTCATTTTTTTTTTAAATTTTATTGAATGAAAGCAAAAAATGTCGGAAATAACATCAAATTTGAGAATCGGTTTAGATTTGTTCGAATTGGCCACCTTTGGCACGAACTATGGCCTTCAAACGGCCAATGAAACCATCACACGCTGCCCGAAAGTGGCTCTGCGGTATTTTGTCCCATTCTCGGCGAAGCGCTTGCTTGAGATGATCGACACTTTGGTATTTTTTAGTGCCAACCTTGCTTTCCAAAATACCCCAGGCACAATAGTCCAACGGATTGGCATCCGGAGATTTTGGTGGCCATTGTGCGGTGGAAATGAAGCGAGGAACCTCATTTCTTAACCATTCTTGGGTGGCGCGTGCTGAGTGCGATGGTGCTGAGTCCTGTTGGAATGTCCAAGGTCTGCGGCCGAAATGTTTGCGTGCCCAGGGCTTCAGAACTCCCTCCAAAATATTTTCGCGATAGATTTGCGCATTTATTTTGACCCCACGGTCGATGAATACGAGCGGCGAGCGACCATCGGCTGTTATGGCGGCCCACACCATCACCATGGCCGGCTTTTGAGTTCTGGTGGCCAACCGAAGTTGCAAATTTTCAGCTGACCTCTCTGGCAAGTAAACACGATCATTTTGTTTGTTTACAAACTGCTGGATAACGAATGGTTTCTCATCGGAGAAAACCAAATTCGGCAGTTCACCACTTTCGGCCAAGCGAAGCAACTCTTTAGCTTTTTCGAGTCTAACTTTTTTTTGCGCATCAGTAAGATCTTGCACTTTTTGGAACTTCAATGGCTTTAGTCCAAGCTCATTTTTCAATATTTGTCGAATGGCATATTGCGATATGTTCAGCTCACGAGCCATTTTTCGGCCACTGCGACGCGGATTTCGTTCAATTCGCTTCTTCACTTTTCGAACCATTTCTGCCGATGTTGCTGTTTTTTTTCGTCCACTTCCTTGACGTCGGGCTACGCTACCAGTATCACGGTAACGAGCGATGGTACGAGACACAAAAGATTTATTCACTTTTAAATGCTGGAGGGCTCTAACGATAGCCACTTGTGGTTTTCCAGCCAAATGCAAAGCAATCACACTATCACACTTGAATTCCATCACAAATAACTTTTTTTCTGAAAAATTCCCACCAAAATGCTTTTGTGCGCTTGTAAATAATATAATGAGCTGTCACTAGAATAAATCTGACAGCTGTGGGACGAGCGGTTTAGAAATGGCAGCAGTCTGAAGTTGGTTGCAGTTTTTTCATCTCACCTTGTATTTACTGCAACAACATAATTTTTTGATCAGCAATTTATGAACAAATTTTCAGTAGTATGAGATAACCAAAAATTACTCAAAATTGAAATTTTATAAAATGTTTGGTATGAACGGGGACTATCCCTCAGTCAAGTCCGAACGAGCGGAAGCGATATGTCAATATTTGAGTAAATTAGAACAAATTGTATTAAGCAGCATATTGATATGTTATGCCAAACGACTATCGCAGTACATAAAGATTTGTTAATTTTATGTCAAATGGCCATTATGCTAAATAGCCATTTCCCAAATAACCATACTGATAAATGTTTTTATGCCAAACGGCGTTATGTCAAACGGTTATCATCACCTTGGTTATTGCATATTGAAGACTTGAGAAATGTAAACAAATACAAACTGCCTCGAAGGGATTAACTGCAAGTTCTCCAGTTTCATCACCTGTTAGAGCCGTAGATCGATCAGTTTAATCAGATAGGGCTTTCTTGAGTGCTGTCTGGGGCTCGAACATGCGAAAAATGGCTTTTGAAAACAGCGCTATCAGGTTGTCGTATGTGGACAAGATCTATTGTATTGGGTACTTTCAATGTGTTGTCGGTATCGAGTAACGTTTTAATGACTTAGATTTATCAAGGCTATCTGCTTTGTTAATGAGGTTTTAATAGTTGGTGGAGTTTGAAGTCATCTGTCCAAAAATCAAAATTTAGTACACATAAATGATGAAGCGAAGTAAAATAGGTATATCAATACTATTCTACGACATGCAAAGAAAAATTGTTTACTCCGAAACAATAGTACTATAACGTTTGACTTTATTTTTTAATTCTTTTCAGAGAAGCACTTCATCGGTAGAAATACAGAATTCATTTCTTTTCTTCCAAATCGTTCAACCATCGTTATCAACCAGCGTACATGTTGTGAAAAACAACACGCCGTCTTATGTTGAAAATTCGAGTTACTCTCAGTGATTTGGAGGCCTTCGTAATGTGCGTGTAAAATTTTAAAAACATGAAAGACACTTGAAAAGCGCGGAAATCAAGGCTCTCATGATATACACATCAAAAGCCACCCGTACAAACTGGTCTACCTCAAATAATTTGTTTCCCAAGCAGAAAATAGACAGTAACTACGGTCTTTTGTAAGGCGGCTGGAATCTGTTGAAGTAGTCGAATGACAAGTGTGTAAATTACATTCCAACAATAAAATGTCATATTCATTTCATGCAGACCGGCATATATTCGTAGGTTGTAAAAGATTCTAAATCAATGTCTTTTGAAGACCAATATCGACAAGCACCTTTGTCTTCTAGAAGTGGTAAAGTCGCCAGTCATGATTACCGTACAACTTTCACAATCAAACGATTTTGATTATCAATCCTTATCTTCATACTATTTCGTTTTTTCAGTTGAAATATTTTTTCTCTACCTCCAATAGCATTTTTCGTCGATTTATTGTCCCTCAATTGGGTATTTAATCAGAATAATTAGTAAGTTCTTATTAAATTTTGCGCTGATGAAACAAAATTTAAATTTAAAGAACTTTTTCAAATGGTTTGTTTATTTATTGTGAGACTCGTTGTGTTCGTAGCAACTTAAACAGTGTTGCCCAAGAACATTTTTTTATCATTATCAAGGGGTCGCAATATTTCTGGTAACTGACGGTAAATCGCTCACGATCACTTTTTATTCTGATCGTTCTTCGGAGTGCCTGGTCGTGTCGTCGATGCGGCCTTCAACGTCACCGTCCAGTCACTCTTCACCCTCGCCGGGAGTAATTTTACTTTAAGCCCTTAGCACTAAGCAGTATATCTGTTGGATCTTTGTAATCTGTTGATATAAAAAGATGAGGAGGTTTTATGCCTGCTGGAGAGAGAGATTGCAAATTTTAGCTCCAGCGGGCTTTTCCCTGCTCCCAAATAAATAAATAAATAAATGAAAAACTTCCATATCATTGCAAATTATAAATTGTTTGAAATTGTTCTGGCTGTAACTTTCAATTAAATTTTTTTTTTCATTTTTCAATTTACGTTCCGCCTGGTGCATTTTTCGTAAAGTTTCGAATCTATTTTTCTTTTAGTAAAGCTAAACTGATGAAAAAAAGGCGGGTGGGTAATGTCAGAGACATAACTGGATGTCGAGAATACGAAAACAACTGACATGTTCCTTAACACTTCCGAATATCAATTAGTTGATCAATTGTATGATTTATGCAAGCATTCCCCTTTTCCACATTTTTCGCAAAAAATAAAGAAGGCTTCACTTGATCTAGATTACTGTGAATTTCACACAGCAAAAAGTGCAAAAACCTACCCAAACTGTACTATTGAAATACTTCAATGCTTTTGCCATACACGTTTAAGTTGAAAAATTTCGATTCTATTGGTAGTTAGATTATATAAATCTTTTCACGAATCACTGAGCTATGAGCTTTAAAAATACGAGAAAGGAAAACGCGCCTCATGAATTATCCTCTTTGATACCCGTTTATACCAAACATTTCAAAAAAGTTTAATTTTGAATTATTTGAGATTATGTCACACAACTGATAATTTTATCATAAAATTGTGATCATATTTCCGATGGTGTGTAGCAAAAATTATGTTGATTCGTTAGATACAACAAGAGATATTCACGATCAAAAACTTATCACTCTCTCAGAGGGTAAATTTTGAAAAGGCACCCCATAGTAAAGTAAGTCGTATTCACGACAAAAATTCTGACTGAGTTGCATGAATTTCGCAGGTAAACCCCTTAGACTCGTGAACAAACGTAGACTTTTACTAAATACCCTCTTCCTCCCCCTTCCTCCACCCACCAGCCCTCCCCACCCCCCTCTATTTTCACAATTCAACGAAAAAAACATTTTTACATAATCCTGTTACGTCACCGGAAGCCGCTATGTCGGTCTATCAGAACTACTTGAACTTGTTGCTGAACGCTTGCGTAACCCTTTAGCGAAAAACACACACATATAACATATATGTATTGGTAATGTGATAAATTTGTGTGTTTTGCATCTATATCTGAAGTTTTGGAATTAGGTCATTTGCGAAATTATATTATAGTATTTAAATTTATATTTTTTATCAAAAACCTGAAGCGTTGCTTTGTTTTGAATTGTTTTGGCTGTTATTCTTCATTTTTCAATTTACACTAATCATTTGCATTAAATGCGAACATTGAGTCAATAAATAAGAATCCTAGTCCTGGTAATTGTTTTATTTCAAGGCTAAGAAATCAGAGGAATCCCATAACCTGCACCCGTCCGAAACACCTACTCTGTGACACGCATGGAAACGTCCAATGAGTCGTCGTCCTTCCGTGAAGTAGATACAACAACCTCTATGGGGCCACCCGGCAATCCATGTTCCATGGCATGTTCAGCCATGTTCGAGGAAAAAAATTCACCGTACGCACTGAAAGTAAATTCTGTGCCATCGTTATAATGAATCGCATCCAACAATATGAAATGTTTCATTTAATTTTAATAATATAGTCTCAAATATACGTATTTACCTGGTGAATAAACAATGATCTTAGACATTATACGAGAGTTTGTAGAATTTTCTTATTTATGGAGATAAAAAGTATTTTTTTCTCGTCTGACTAAATATTTTCGATCTTAGCGTAAACACATTTCTTTCACAAAATAACATAAGGAGTGTATCGAAAAATAGTTAGCAACATTGAATATTGAATAAAGTTTTTGATATATTGTACAATCTTTTTGACACTGGTGTGGTGCACTTTCACCCGTTTTGCAATTTCGTTGTACGTGACACCACTTTCTGAGCACCAAGTGTGCAGAATTTTCTTTCGCGTTTCCGAATCAATTCGACTCATCATTGAAATGATAAACCGTACCGAAACCAATCGATTGTGCAGCTGTTATTGACATGTAAACAAACATGTCACCGCAAAACACGCTGCAAAAAATAAGCCATTTCAGAGTAATAACTGTTTGAATGTTGCTAACTACTTATCGATACACTCCTTACCATCACTTAAAATGGGGAAAAACCTTAAATAAATTTCTAAATCGACCTCAAATCTTTTCCAATTGATAGTTTTTATCAGTAGACGGTCAAACAAACCGATTTCGATTATTCTTTTGAGAATCGAAGAAAATTGTTTTAAAGAATACCACAGTATTTTATATGATAGTATGATTGATATGAGAAAGACATCATTACACCACTAGGTGGTTAAAAACAGGTTTATTTTGCATTTAAAACAAACTCACTTTGCAATTCAGGACACATTTTCGTCTCAAGATTTACAGTTTGTCATGTTTCATAATATGATCACTATTCGCACAATTACACATTACACGATTAAAAACTTCAAAAACTACCCGACAAGCAATAAAAGTCTTCAAAAATATGAGATGAAAGTTTTTCACTTAGTTCACTTGATTGCGCTTTGTTTTTATCTCTTTTGGTTTCGCAAAGTTGCCAAGTTTTCTCATAATGTTACAAAAAAACATAATTTTTCTTCTTCAATTTATCATCAACAAGTATTTTTTTGTTTGTTGATATTTATATTTCAATAAAACTGATTCAGCCTCGAATATTACCAGAAAGAGTGTGTTAAGTACTAATGAAAGAACCATTGTGGCAAATCTAGTAGCACTGGTTTCTTTCCACTAGACGTCATCATAACACTTTTAAATAAGTGTGTTTCATCGGCTGTGCACAGAGATGCCAGAAATTTTCATAGAAAATATGTATCTGCTCTATCTGTTATCACTAATAAAATGAATCAGTTCAAATCGGTTTAAAATTTTAATACAAATGTTTATCAGTGTTCATCATCAAATATTTGCACAAAAGATTTCCATTTTAACATGTGATTTGTCCATTGATTAATAAACTTTTAAAGAGAGAAAAGTCTAACATTTTACTTCTCACATCGCAGTGATTTTAATGGCTAAATCAGATTATTAAGGTAACGTCCTTACTAATGAGATGAAATAGGGAGCCCTTACCCTATATTGAGTCGGATACAATTATGACAGTCATTTGGAAATTTTTTGATAAGATGAACAATTGTTTTAGTTACTTTGTTTTTACATGACGATGTGAAAATTTTCACAGAGCTTCTATAACTGCTAGTGCAACGTTGGCAGCTGACTATTACATTACTTGTCAAAAAATGCATTCATTATAGCTGTCATAAAATAGGAAGTCATCACTGAATCAATTGTTGAACCCATTTAAATTGTAATCAAATCCGGAAGACATTCGAATTGTTATTTGGGAATGGTGGCTATCGAGCTGACTGGCGACGAATGACCATGGTCCGAATTAGTTGAAAACGTATGCGCAAAAGTTGGATTTTATGAGGATACGATATTTATTCTCCTACCTCGCGATTCAAACTTTGAGAAAAATCTATTGAATTGATGAAACTACGATGACCGTAATCTGCTCTGCTTCTCTCCAAGAACCGCTCAGATAGAATAGAAGAAAAAAAGGGGGAACAGAAACTCAACGATCGCGGCCCCTTCTGGTGACAAACACATTCGCCGGGAGATAAGTTCGGTTACCATATATTTTCGCTACTAATGCAAAACTTAAGTTTGCATTAACATTAACTGCCTTTCCCCTCTGGCAAACCATCGAACGGATGGATGAATCGTTCTACCGCCGCCGGATAGCAGGAGAACAGCTCACGGGGATGTCTGCCAGCCTGCCTGCTTGTCTACCTGTACACCCAAACGACAAGGGCAAATTCCGCGCTTATCATCATTACCGAGCATTCAATCTTGCCCTTTCGTCCCAGCAGCATCCGTCGGTCGGTCGGTCGGTGAACGAGAATCTCCTACCGTCCTTGCGAGACGAGAGCGCCTGTACGAAACAAACAAGATTTAAAGGGACACTCTAAGAAATTAATTACGAAAATCAATTTGCATATATTCCTTTTTTCCTACTCATTTTCCCTGTGCCGAACCGGCTCTGCTCAACTCGGCTCGACTCCCTTCGGTTCGGCCGAAAGACAACCAACCAACGAAAGTGCATCCATTTCAATTACGCTTTAAGTTGCTGCCGTTGAGGTTTCCAAGCGGAAAAACCCCTAACGACGAGAGCTGCGAGTTTAACTGGGCCCCACCAGCCAGTGTGGCTACACGGAATTGATGGTTCCCCTGGGGATGACAACGACTTCGACGCCCCGGTCAGCGTGGAGAAGAAGGAGGAGGAGGACGACGAAAAAACACGGAAGACAGGTCGCTTTCATGTGCGCCTTGCCCCCGCCGACTCCTGACGGTCCGACCCGAGGCTTTGATCTCCGTCCCGAAGGGAGCCCGTGGTTCCGGGGATGAATGCGGAATCGCACAGACGAGAGAACTCGGTCGTGTTTCTTATCAGCCGAAAAATTAATGTCCAAGCGATAAGAGCCATTCGTTCGGTTCAGTGCGACTCCGGCGCGGATGCAAGTCCCGGTGAGCAACACGAGGAACACGACGATGCGACACAATTCGAAGTGGGTCCATAAATTAATGCTCATGCTTGCGTCTTCGGGTTGACGATCGCGGTGTGAACTTGCAGGTGGGAAGTTGATCGAAGTGAACCGGTGATGAACGATGAGAAGGTGAACAAAATTTATTCATACATCCTCTCGAATAGTATTATGAAGATTACTATAATTTGAGTCCAACAATTATTCCATTTGACGATTCTTTTTATAACCAGTTAAGTGTGAATTTAGTTTTCAAGTAACGCATGTGATTTAGTATGTACAATGAAATACGGTTACAAAAATTGGTTGGGAACAAATTTATTTTTGGTAGTCGCTACATAGCAAGCCATGACTATCACTGCTACACTGATAAAAATTTGCACGATCGATTCATATGTAAACAGCACTTCAATTTAGGCTGTGAACCAGAGATGCCATTTATACAGATTTATCTGTATTATACAGATTTTTAACAGATCGGCTGAAAAGTTCGTATCGTTTCTATAAGAGGGCGCCAATAGAATTAAATCCATATCATTTTCAGTTAGTACCAACCTTCCAAAGATACGTGTATAAATTTGACAGCTGTCTGATTATTAGTTTGTGAGATATTGCATTTTGAGTGAAGCTACTTTCGTTATTGTGAAAAAAATGGAAAAAAGGAAAATTTCGTGTGTTGATGAAACACTACTTTTTGATGAAAAAAAGTGCCGCCGATACCAAAAAATGGCTTGATGAGTGTTATCCAGACTCTGCACCGGGCGCAGCAACAATTCGTAAGTGGTTTGCAAAGTTTCGTACTGGTCATATGAGCACCGAAGACGATGAACGCAGTGGACGTCCAAAAGAGGCTGTTACCGATGATCGAGATAGCTGACACCCTAAAGATATCAAAGGAACGTGTTGGACAAATTATTCGCGAATATTTGGATATGAGAAAGCTTTGTGCAAAATGGGTGCCGCGTGAGCTCACACTCGATCAAAAACAAAAACGAATTGATGATTCTGAGCAGTGTTTGGAGCTGTTATATCGAAATAAAACCGATTTTTTTCGTCGATATATAACAATGGACGAAACATGGCTCCATCACTTCACTCCGGAGTCCAATCGACAGTCAGCTGAGTGGACTGCACGCGATGAACCGAACCCAAAGCGTGGAAAGACTCAACAATCGGCCGGTAAGGTTATGGCGTCTGTATTTTGGGATTCGCATGGTACAATTTTCATCGACTACCTTGGAAAGGGAAAAACCATCAACAGTGACTATTATATAGCGTTATTAGAGCGTTTAAAGGACGAAATTTCAAAAAAACGGCCTCATTTGAAGAAGAAAAAAAGTTTTGTTTCATCAAGACAATGCACCGTTGAACGAATTGGGCTTCGAATTGCTCCCTCATCCACCGTATTCTCCAGATTTGGCCCCCAGTGACTTTTGAATATTCTATTTTTTTTTGTTTCAATTATAGAGATTTTAACCCTAAAGCCATTCGCCTCTTCGGGCCAGCAAAGTTTTCTAACCCTATGTGCGGGGTTGGGGATCGAACCCAGGTGGGCTGCGTGGAAGGCATAGACTAATCGATCACGCTATACCCGTCCTCTTGAATATTCTTGTGTGCCCGGCAATGACCAATTGAATCTACCATTCTACAACCACAATCTATTGAAATAACATCTTTTGGCATCATTTTGTTGTGAGAATTTCATTTTATTAGTGAATACAGATTAATACAGATTTTTTATACAAAGCAATACAGATTTTCTATGAAAATATCTGGCATCTCTGCTGTGAACCATTTCGCGGTTAAACTTTTGGTTACAATCTGACGCTCGAGCGGTTAACTAGATGTTGTCAAAAATAACCTTGCTCGTTCAGAATTTGTCAATTTTTATAGCTCCGTCCTGTTGTTTACACTCTTCTCTTACCACTTGTGCAGTTGTTTATTCGTTTTCATTAGTTTGTTTCGAGATGCGTGGACTTTCAGCAGAACAACGTCAAAAAATTGTGTACAAATGGTGCACTGAACGCGGACTGTCACTGAGAAAGCTAGCAAAAATGGAAGAAGTAAGTGAAAAAGCCGTGCGAAATGCAATTCAGGAAGTTCGGTGAGGATAACACCTTTGAGGATAAACCAAAAACGGGTCGAAAAAAAGGACCTGCAAACCCTCAGTTGGATAAACGTATACTGAAGGCGTTCGAGCAAAAGAAGGAGGTTTCAGTTCGGGATGTGGCCAAAAAAGTGGGCACTTCGAAGTCAAATGTTCTTCGTGCAAAAGAACGTTTGAATCTTCGACCCTATAAGAAGCAGAAACAACCAAAAGCTGTACAATACGATTGTTGCTGGAAATTTGAACTGCATAATCATGGACGACGAAACCTACGTGAAACTCGATTACAAATCCTTGCCGGGACCACAATATTGTACGGTGCAAGAAGGACAAGTGTTAAACCAGTCCGAGACATCGATTGGATTTGGTAAGAAAGCTATGGTCTGGCAAGCAATTTGTACCTGCGGTAAGATTTCGAAACCCTTCGTCACCACTGCTTCAATGAACAGCGAAATATACATCAAGGAGTGTTTACAAAAACGACTTTTACCCATGATTCGAAGCCACAATGATCCTGCTGTTCTCTGACTAGATCTTGCTTCTTGCCACTACTCGAAATCAACGGTAGAATGGTGTACTACCAAAAATGTCACTTTCGTCCCAAAAGACATGAATCCACCAAATTGCTCACAACTTCGACCAATTGAGGAATTTTGGGCATTAACGAAGGCACATCTTAGGAAACATGTCTCGGCAGCAGAAACCATTCAACAGTTCGAAAAAAATTGGAAAAAAGTGTCAAAACTTGTCGCCAAGAAGTCTGTCTTCGAAAATCGATCACTTCTTCTAATCAGTTAGATGGAGTTGGACGTCGCGGCCGACGACCTTCCACCAATATCAGCCACAATAGACCTTCTGCGTTGGGTAAAGTGTGTGTGAATTTTGGAACTAAATTCAGAACTTGTTTTCGGGACTTAATTTCAGGTTTAGAATTTAGTTTCAGAATTCAGTTTCAGAATATAGTTCCAGTATACAGGTTCAGAGTTTAAAACTAAGACTCCGAAACCAAATCCTAATTCTGGATTCTGGACTAGACTTTTGGAACTGAATTTAGTGCCTTAGTTTTTGTTCGCAATTCGAATTCTGATCTTAAAATTCAACTTAAAAGTTCTGGAACGATATTTAAAATCTGGATTTTGGTATCAAATTTTAGATCTGAACTTCAGAAAATTCAGAATCAGAACTCGTTTCAGTATTCAGAACCTGAGTGCTGGAACTCAACTCCGAATTTGTATTGTGAAACTAGATTTTAAAAACTGAGTTTATTTTCGTTAATTCAGGGTCGGAATTCAGTTCTAGAATTGAATTCGAAACCATTTATTCTGAAAATGGGTTCAGTAACAGAATTCTAGAACTAAACCAATTAACTAAATTCTTGACTTGGACTTCGAATCTGAATTTCAAATGAGTTCTGAGCCAGTACAAGGTTCCAAATTTAGTTTATGAATTCAGTTCCTGGTCCAGATTTAGGATTCAAGTACATATAAATAAGTGGTGGCAAAACATACTCAACAGTTGTAAATATAGAACGAATTTCACAGATCAATTCTTCCTAGAATCATCAAAATATTCCCAGAAACATATGCGAAGCTTTTCTTCACTGAGCATAAAAATCTACAAAAAAAACAGTGTTGGTTATATTTTGTACCCTCATCTGTGCCACGTTATTTACTGAGAGTACAAATTAGTTCGGTCTGTTTTCAAAAAATGGCTCTGGTTTTTTATGAATATTGACCAGCAATAGCTGTTTGGATAGTTTCAAGAGGTTTAAAATCTGTCATTAATATTTAGTTCATATTGCTTCGAGTTTTTTTTAAACTTGTTTTCCAATGTTTTAATTATGAGCAATTTAGTGTTAACTAAGCAGCATTTGCAGTTTCACATTTCCTAAACGATCGTCAATAATGATATACTTAAAATAATCTACAACCTTCACAAAATGCGAGGGTGTAAAATATATCGAAATTGGTCAAGTAACAACTGAGCTATGATAGCTCAAAGTTACCGTTCCAACTTTTTTTCAGGCTTGGTGCTCCGCGTAACTTTTTGCCTTTCTCATATAGAAAGGTTATGTAATCACTGTGAAAACGGACTTTTGAACCGAGGCCCGCAGGGCCGAGTGTCATATACCATTTGACTCAGTTCGTCAAGTACGCAAAATGTCTGTGTGTGCATGTGTGTATGTAACTTTTCTCGGAGATGGCTGAACCGATTTTCACAAACTTAGATTCAAATGAAAGGTCTTGAGGTTCCATAAAAAATTCCTGAATATTATTTGGATCCATCTTCCGGTTCGGGAGTTATGGGGTAAAATATGCAAAAATATGAAAATATGTTTTCTAGCTTTCCTCATAGATGGAGCGACCGATTTTCATAAACTTAGGTTCAAATGAAAGCTCCTGTGGTCCCATACGTAATTCCTGAATTTCATCTGGATTCGACTTCCGGATCCGGAAATATAAGGTAAAGTGTGTTAAAAATTGTATACCATCACTGAAAAGGGCGAAGAATCGTAAAAAGTTTTCTAAATCGACCTCGAATCTTCTCAAATTTATAGTTTTTATCAGTAGACGGTCAAACAAACCGATTTCGGTTATCCTTTTTAGGAATCGAAGAAAATTATTTTGAAGAATACCACAGTATGTTATTATGTTTGATAGTATAATTGATATGAGAAAGGCATCATTACACCAATAGGTGGATTAAAACAGGTTTTTTTTTGGTAAAATCGCTCCCTGAACACATGTAAGTAATAGTTGTTTTGTGAATTAACAAACTAAGTGCAGAAAAACTTCACAAAGTTTTTTTGGGAATATTCGAATGAATTTAAAAAAATCGATTTGCGGAATTTATCCGATGTTTACAACTGTTGAGTTTTTCTTGTCAGAATTCTAGACCAGGATTCAGAAACTAGAACTGAGTTCAAAAACAAAATTCGAAATCTGGGACAGGCCCAGAATTCAATTCATGAATTGAATTCCAGAAACTGAACTCATGTTCAGAATCAGGTTCAGGTTCCAAATTTCGGAATTAAATTCTGGAGACGGATTCAGGAATTATTCTGGCTCAGGAGTCAGTTCTAAAATTCAAGTTCGGAGTTCAGATCCAACGATTACAATTTTTGTCGTGAATACGATTTACTTTACTATGGGGTGCCTTTTCAAAATTTACCCTCTGAGAGAGTGATAAGTTTTTGATCGTGAATATCTCTTGTTGTATCTAACGAATCAAGATAATTTTTGCTACATGCCATCGGGAATATAATCACAATTTTATGATAAAATTTTCAGTTGTGTGACATAATCTCAAATAATTCAAAATTAAACTTTTCTGAAATGTTTGGTATAAACGAGTATCAAAGAGGATAATTCATAAGGCGCGTTTGCTTTTCTCGTATTTCTAAAGCTCATAGCTCAGTGATCTGTGAAGGGATTTATATAATCTAACTACCAATAAAATCGAAATTTTTCCACTTAAGTGTGTATAGCAAAAGCATTGAAGAATTTCAATAGTACACTATTGAAAAACCTGTTTCATTTGACCCATGTCAATACCAGCCAATCAGAACGCGTTCTGAAGAAGAGAACAAAATATCTGCTGCTGTACAACAAATCGTTCGAGAAAAATTTTCCGAAAAGTGGTGAATATCGTAGTGAGTTCCTCAATTTGGTACTTCTGAATGCTAGAAACGAATCCCTACAGCATATTGATAGCTTCTGTCAATAAATTATGCAAATCCGAAATGAAATAATCGACATTAAAATTCTGTATGCGGCTATTTTTATAGCCGTTAGGACCGCCCATTAGTGAAAAAGCTACAAACGAAACCAGGTAGAAATAAGCCTCTCAACAAGAAGTGAAGCCTTCTTTTTTTTTGCGAAAAATGTGCAAAAGGGGAATGCTTGCATAATTCATACAATTGATCAACTAATTGATATTCGGATGTGTTAAGGAACATGTCAGTTGTTTTCGTATTCACGACATCCAGTTATGTCTCTGACATTACCCACCCGCCTTTTTTCCAGAAATCGGAAGTTGAAGTCCTAAACTAGAATTCAGGATTCGAATTGCGAACATAAAATAAGGACCTAAATTCAGTTCCAAAATCTAGTCAAGAAACCAGTTCCAGAACCAAGAAGTTTTTAAACTGTAAACTGAAACTAAATTCTAAACCTGGAAAAAGTTCAGAATTCAGATGGATCAGAATACCAGTTCTGAAAAATTAGTCCCGAAACTACGGACTTAGAATTCAGTTCCAGAATCCAATCATAAATTCAGCTCCCGAACCCAGATGCAGTATTCAAAAGCTAAATGCGATTACTGTTAATTTGTCTTTGCTACTACTAGTTGGAGTTTCGCAACACGATCGATTAAGTTATCAAGGTTATCTAACACTGTTAAAACCTTGATCATAAATTGTTTATTATACACTAAGGTCTCTTTTTACACGGTATTTTTCGCACGGTTTTTTTATACACGGCTTTTTTGCACGGTTTCCGGAATTAACACGGTTTCTGATGAGCATTTGAAAAGCACTGTCATTTGTTTTTTGAGAAAAATTAAAAAAAAAGGTACCCGGTTGTCTGTAAGAAAACGATTATGAGAGTTAATTTAAAGTTTAAATCATTCATTCAACAATTCACGGGAGTTGACTGTCGTTCCATAAAATGATTAATCAGTCTTCAGATCTTGAATCCCTGTCGAAAATTACACGACAGCGTCTCTTCCGCTCTTGATGTGTATGATGTCAGCATCGTCATTGATATCATTGAGAATTTCGTAGCGTTGAAGAACTAGTCAAATTTACTAATCTCTTCAACTCTTCATCATATCGAGCAGTACAGTATTTTATACTCATTTGAATGATATAGCTCTAATAGTATTATGATTTTGACACATAGTAATACCTTTTCTAATTTGATCCACATTCATCTCTATGAATGCTTCCCCTTTGAAGCTGTCGCTGCGTGCATAGATCTTCATCCAATACCCATGTCTTCCCACTCAGTTTAGTTGAGAATGACTGTTAAGATCGTTAGTGTTTACTACGCATCGCACCTTCGGAATTGAAAAGAACTTATTTTCAAGCTTTTTTTGTAGTGAAGGTGTTTATGGGTTCTAATTGTACGTATGTATTATCGTTCTTTTGAAAACTGAATGCATTATACAGAAGGCATGAGCCATTTAGAATAATTTGCTTATCGTACAACGCGTTTTCTAAGTGTTTTAATTTGTCATCCAATGCTTTTAATTAAGTATGACTGGATCAGTCGGTGTTGAACAGTCGTTCGCACCGCACGCGTATAGCTCTTGGCTCCTGGAATTTTTTTCTGGCAACCTAGAGTGTCATTGATTCAAGGCTTCAGTCTTTTTCAAGGCTACCTGAATCACTAACTAAGTGACTAAGTGATACAAAGAGTGATATTAGAGTGACTAAGTGATACAAAGAGTGATATTAGAGTGACTAAGAAATTAATCAGCCTTTTTTAAGGCTAGCTAGGAGTCTAATCGAAGACTAATTTAGCCTAGTTAATTTAATTTAAAATTTCATTAATTTCAAAAATGCCTGCGTCCAACCGGAAAGGCAACAAGCCTAAGGCTAAAAATAATTCAATACGGAATAAATCACAATCCGTTATTCAACATTTTTCTAATAACATTCACGATCTTATAGAATCTGAATGTAAAAATAAAAGACAACGGACGGATTTCCCTTCCGTTGATCCTATGCCGTCTAACAATATTTACGAGATTCTTCCTGAATCCGATTGTAGCGACATAGAAGAAAATTCTTCAAAAATTCCCAAAATGGACGCTTGTCGTTCTGGGAAGAAACATCAATCTATGCCACCAGTGACGGTGATGATTTCCGACTTCAAAGCATTCCGTACTGAGCTTTCTACTTTTCTCCCGGAAGTAAAAGTCTCATTTCAAATCGGACGAAGAGGAGAATGTCGAGTCTTGGTGGATGGATTGGAAGATTACGAACGTCTTATTCGATATTTGTCCGAAAAACTTCATAAATTTTATTCATATGATATAAAATCAGACAGACCCTTCAAGGCTGTCTTGAAAGGATTATCAAATGATCAAAGTATTGATGAAATTAAAAATGAACTAAAAGAATTGCTTGGTTTTGCCCCTTCCCAAGTAATACTTATGAAAAAAAGAGCGAATGGTACTTCTAAACCACGCTCTGGAATTTCCCATGAACTTTACCTAATACACTTCAATCGAAGTGATGTAAACAATTTGAAAACTTTAGAAAAAGTACGTTTCATTTCCCACATTAAAATTCATTGGGAACATTATAAACGGCATAATCGTATTGCAAACTTAACGCAATGTCGTCGTTGCCAAGGCTTCGGTCATGGAACCAAAAATTGTCATATGGATATACGGTGTTTGAATTGTGGTAAATCGCATTCGAAAGACGTTTGTCCAATGAATGAAACCACTGATAAATTTTCATGTTCAAATTGCAATGGAAATCATAAATCCAATTATTTGAAATGTCCTGTCAGGGAAAAAATTTTAAACGCTCGTTCGCTTAGACAACAAGTCAAATCAACTACCTTAAATTTACAGAATATACCTGAAAATTCTTCTAAGGCACCTGCCAATTCGTCTTCTAACGAAAACAATTTATTGACAGGTAGATCGACCTCGTCATCATCTTCTTCTAATGTCAATTATGCTGGTATATTAGGTAGAAATCTATCTCCTATTTCTTCTAATGTAAATAATCAAAACACAGGACCGCCTTGCAGTTCTTCTTCTAACGAAAACAATTTATTAATAGGTAGACCGGCCAAATCATCTTCTTCTAATGGCAGTCTACCTACAAATATTCCTTCAATGCAATTCGCTTCTTTAAATGAAGTCGATTTAGGCGATATAACTGAAAATAAAATGATCTACCTACAAGATCAACTTTTTCAAATGATCATCCAAATGAATTCGACATCATCACTTTTTGAAGCATTTCAAATCGGATGGAAATTTGCAAATAATATTATAATGAATTTAAAATTTAACAGTGATGTTAAATAATTATTTGAATATTTTAAATTGGAATGCTCGATCTTTGAAATCGAGTGAAGATGAATTTTATAATTTTCTCAAAGTTCACAAAATTCATATTGCCATTGTGACAGAAACTTTTCTAAAACCAAATGTAAAATTGAAAAGTAATCCACATTATGTGGTTCATCGATTTGACAGGTTTACTGGAATTGGTGGTGGAGTTGCCATTTTTGTCCAACGGCAAATTAAACATCGAATTTTACCTTCTTTCAATACTAAAGTTATTGAAAGCTTGGGAATCGAAGTTGAAACCATTCATGGAATTTATTTCATCGCTGGAGCATATTTGCCATTCCAATGCACCGGCGAACAATTAAATTTCTTTAAAGGCGATTTGCAAAAACTTACAAGATATCGATCGAAATTTTTCGTAATAGGGGACTTAAATGCTAAGCATGTCCAGTGGAATTGTAGGCAAAATAACAGTAATGGTAAAATACTTCATAATCAACTCTCAGCTGGTTACTTCACAGTTCTTCATCCCAGTAATCCTACTTGTTTCTCTTCCGTGAAAAACCCGTCTACAATTGATCTGGTTCTAACAGATCAAAGTCACATTTGTAGTGAACCGATTACTCATGCTGACTTTGACTCAGATCATCTTCCTGTAACATTCAGACTTTCCAACGAAGCTATAATTAATCCAATTAGTTCTATTTTCAACTATCATAGAGCAAATTGGTTGGATTACAGATCTCACATTGAAAATCATGTGGATCATGAAACTATTTTAGAAAATTCTGCGGACATCGAGATAGCAATTGATAATTTGAATCATTATATTATCGAAGCTAGAAATCTTTCAGTTCCCAAAGCTCAAACTAAAATTAATTCTCCTATCATCGATGACAATCTTCAACTGCTCATTCGGTTGAAGAATGTTCGTCGACGACAATATCAACGTTCTCGTGATCCTGCTATGAAAAACATAGTTAAGGATTTACAAAAAGAAATTAAACATAGATTTACTCTTTTGCGAAATGAAAATTTTGCTAAAGAAGTTGAACAAATTAAACCATATTCTAAACCTTTCTGGAAACTTTCTAATGTTCTTAAGAAACCTCAGAAACCAATTCCTGCTCTCAAGGAAGGAATTCAAATACTTCTTACAAATGGCGAAAAAGCTCAAAAGCTAGCTCAGCAGTTCGAGAGTGTCCACAATTTTAATTTAAACGTTGTGAGTCCTATTGAAAATGAAGTCTCACTGAAATATGAGCATATTTCAACCCAAGTGTTATCTCAAGATGACATTATTGAGACGAATTTTGATAAATTTAAGTCAATTATTAGGAAACTTAAAAACATGAAGGCTTCGGGTAATGATGGAATTTTTAATATTTTTATTAAAAATCTTCCCGATGTTGCCTTGAGACTCCTGGTTAAAATTTTCAACAAATGTTTTTCATTAGCTTACTTCCCAAAAAGATGGAAAAACGCTAAAGTAATTCCTATTCTAAAACCTGATAAAAATCCAGCAGAAACATCAAGTTATCGACCAATTAGCTTACTTTCTTCTATCAGTAAACTTTTTGAAAAAATTATCTTGTTGAGATTGATGTCTCATATAAATGAGAATTCAATTTTTTCACCAGAGCAGTTTGGATTTCGTCATGAACATTCAACTACTCATCAACTTGTCAGAGTAACGAACATGATAAAATCAAATAAATCTTCTGGGTTATCCACTGGAGTTGCTCTTCTAGACATAGAAAAAGCATTCGACAGTGTTTGGCACAAAGGTTTAATAGCAAAAATGTCTGATTTCCAGTTTCCTATTTATTTGATCAAAATGATTCAAAATTATTTAACTGATCGTACTCTTCAGGTTAGCTATCAGAATTGTAAATCTGAATTGCTACCCGTACGAGCCGGTGTTCCGCAGGGTTCGAGTGTAGCTCCAATCTTGTATAATATTTTCACTTCTGATCTTCCAAATCTACCCGTTGGTTGTCAGAAATCGCTATTCTGTGACGACACAAGTCTGTTAGCCACAGGTAGAAATCTAAGAGTGATCTGCAGTCGCCTACAAAGAAGTTTAAATATTTTCAGTGATTATCTGTCAAAATGGAAAATTAAACCAAATGCAGCAAAAACGCAATTAATTATCTTTCCTCACAAGCCAAGAGCTTCTTTTCTTAAACCAAACAATAATCACATTCTCAAATTGAATGGCTTGGAATTGACATGGTCTGATCAAGCTAAATACTTAGGTTTAACGTATGACAAAAAACTCACTTTCAAGGATCACATTGAAGGAATCCAGGCAAAGTGTAATAAATATATTAAATGTTTATATCCTCTTATAAACAGAAATTCCAAGCTCTGTCTAAAAAACAAATTGTTAATTTATAAACAAATTTTCAGACCAGCCATGCTTTATGCGGTACCAATTTGGTCAAGCTGTTGTTCCACCAGGAAGAAAACGCTTCAAAGGATTCAGAATAAAATTCTGAAAATGATTTTGAAGCGTCCTCCCTGGTTTAGTACAAATGAGTTACACAGACTCACAAATATAGAACCATTAGATGTAATGTCACATAATATTATAAGCAAATTCCGACAAAAATCGATGCAATCTTCAATTGAATCGATTCGCTCTCTGTATTAGTTAGTAAGTTAGTATATAAGTTCCTTTTCCCCATTACACAATACAAGTAGGTTTAGAATTTTCCCTACACAAAAATCTCAGAATTGCGGAAGCAAATGATGTCTTCATGGTAATAACCAAATCATATATATATATAACAGGGCTGAAAAGTCACCACTTGTGGCTGAACACCCAATTTAAATCTTAATAATTTAATTTTAACTCATATTCCAATAAATAGTTATTTAAAAATAAAAAAAAAAAAAAAAAAAGTTATTTCACAATAAAAACGGAAATCTAGAACACAGCCTGAGGTTACGAGAAGAATCCAGTCATACTTTTTTTTTTTTTTTTTTTTTTTATTAACTATTTATTGGAATATGAGTTAAAATTAAATTATTAAGATTTAAATTGGGTGTTCAGCCACAAGTGGTGACTTTTCAGCCCTGTTATATATATATATATGATTTGGTTATTACCATGAAGACATCATTTGCTTCCGCAATTCTGAGATTTTTGTGTAGGGAAAATTCTAAACCTACTTGTATTGTGTAATGGGGAAAAGGAACTTATATACTAACTTACTAACTAATACAGAGAGCGAATCGATTCAATTGAAGATTGCATCGATTTTTGTCGGAATTTGCTTATAATATTATGTGACATTACATCTAATGGTTCTATATTTGTGAGTCTGTGTAACTCATTTGTACTAAACCAGGGAGGACGCTTCAGAATCATTTTCAGAATTTTATTCTGAATCCTTTGAAGCGTTTTCTTCCTGGTGGAACAACAGCTTGACCAAATTGGTACCGCATAAAGCATGGCTGGTCTGAAAATTTGTTTATAAATTAACAATTTGTTTTTTAGACAGAGCTTAGAATTTCTGTTTATAAGAGGATATAAGCATTTAATATATTTATTACACTTTGCCTGGATTCCTTCAATGTGATCCTTGAAAGTGAGTTTTTTGTCATACGTTAAACCTAAGTATTTAGCTTGATCAGACCATGTCAATTCCAAGCCATTCAATTTGAGAATGTGATTATTGTTTGGTTTTAGAAAAGAAGCTCTTGGCTTGTGAGGAAAGATAATTAATTGCGTTTTTGCTTCATTTGGTTTAATTTTCCATTTTGACAGATAATCACTGAAAATATTTAAACTTCTTTGTAGGCGACTGCAGATCACTCTTAGATTTCTACCTGTGGCTAACAGACTTGTGTCGTCACAGAATAGCGATTTCTGACAACCAACGGGTAGATTTGGAAGATCAGATGTGAAAATATTATACAAGATTGGAGCTACACTCGAACCCTGCGGAACACCGGCTCGTACGGGTAGCAATTCAGATTTACAATTCTGATAGCTAACCTGAAGAGTACGATCAGTTAAATAATTTTGAATCATTTTGATCAAATAAATAGGAAACTGGAAATCAGACATTTTTGCTATTAAACCTTTGTGCCAAACACTGTCGAATGCTTTTTCTATGTCTAGAAGAGCAACTCCAGTGGATAACCCAGAAGATTTATTTGATTTTATCATATTCGTTACTCTGACAAGTTGATGAGTAGTTGAATGTTCATGACGAAATCCAAACTGCTCTGGTGAAAAAATTGAATTCTCATTTATATGAGTCATCATTCTTAACAAGATAATTTTTTCAAAAAGTTTACTGATAGAAGAAAGTAAGCTAATTGGGCGATAACTTGATGTTTCTGCTGGGTTTTTATCAGGTTTTAGGATAGGAATTACTTTAGCGTTTTTCCATCTTTTTGGGAAGTAAGCTAATGAAAAACACTTGTTGAAAATTTTAACCAGGAGTCTCAAGGCAACATCGGGAAGATTTTTAATAAGAATATTAAAAATTCCATCATTACCAGGAGCCTTCATGTTTTTAAGTTTTCTAATAATTGATTTAATTTCATCAAAATTCGTCTCAATAATGTCATCGTGTGATAACACTTGAGTTGAAATATGATCATATTTCAGTGAGACTTCATTTTCAATAGGACTCACAACGTTCAAATTAAAATTGTGGACACTCTCGAACTGCTGAGCAAGTTTTTGAGCTTTTTCGCCATTTGTAAGAAGTATTTGATTTCCTTCCTTGAGAGCAGGAATTGGTTTCTGAGGTTTCTTAAGAACCTTAGAAAGTTTCCAGAAAGGTTTAGAATATGGTTTAATTTGTTCAACTTCTTTAGCGAAATTTTCATTTCGCAAAAGAGTAAATCTATGTTTAATTTCTTTTTGTAAATCCTTAACTATGTTTTTCATAGCAGGATCACGAGAACGTTGATATTGTCGTCGACGAACATTCTTCAACCGAATGAGCAGTTGAAGATTGTCATCGATGATAGGAGAATTTAATTTAGTTTGAGCTTTGGGAACTGAAAGATTTCTAGCTTCGATAATATAATGATTCAAATTATCAATTGCTGTGTCGATATCCGCAGAATTTTCTAAAATAGTTTCATGATCCACATGATTTTCAATGTGAGATCTGTAATCCAACCAATTAGCTCTATGATAGTTGAAAATAGAACTAATTGGATTAATTATAGCTTCGTTGGAAAGTCTGAATGTTACAGGAAGATGATCTGAGTCAAAGTCAGCATGAGTAATCGGTTCACTACAAATGTGACTTTGATCTGTTAGAACCAGATCAATTGTAGACGGGTTTTTCACGGAAGAGAAACAAGTAGGATTACTGGGATGAAGAACTGTAAAGTAACCAGCTGAGAGTTGATTATGAAGTATTTTACCATTACTGTTATTTTGCCTACAATTCCACTGGACATGCTTAGCATTTAAGTCCCCTATTACGAAAAATTTCGATCGATATCTTGTAAGTTTTTGCAAATCGCCTTTAAAGAAATTTAATTGTTCGCCGGTGCATTGGAATGGCAAATATGCTCCAGCGATGAAATAAATTCCATGAATGGTTTCAACTTCGATTCCCAAGCTTTCAATAACTTTAGTATTGAAAGAAGGTAAAATTCGATGTTTAATTTGCCGTTGGACAAAAATGGCAACTCCACCACCAATTCCAGTAAACCTGTCAAATCGATGAACCACATAATGTGGATTACTTTTCAATTTTACATTTGGTTTAAGAAAAGTTTCTGTCACAATGGCAATATGAATTTTGTGAACTTTGAGAAAATTATAAAATTCATCTTCACTCGATTTCAAAGATCGAGCATTCCAATTTAAAATATTCAAATAATTATTTAACATCACTGTTAAATTTTAAATTCATTATAATATTATTTGCAAATTTCCATCCGATTTGAAATGCTTCAAAAAGTGATGAAGTCGAATTCATTTGGATGATCATTTGAAAAAGTTGATCTTGTAGGTAGATCATTTTATTTTCAGTTATATCGCCTAAATCGACTTCATTTAAAGAAGCGAATGGCATTGAAGGAATATTTGTAGGTAGACTGCCATTAGAAGAAGATGATTTGGTCGGTCTACCTATTAATAAATTGTTTTCGTTAGAAGAAGAACTGCAAGGCGGTCCTGTGTTTTGATTATTTACATTAGAAGAAATAGGAGATAGATTTCTACCTAATATACATAACATTAGAAGAAATAGGAGATAGATTTCTACCTAATAAGCATAACTGACATTAGAAGAAGATGATGACGAGGTCGATCTACCTGTCAATAAATTGTTTTCGTTAGAAGACGAATTGGCAGGTGCCTTAGAAGAATTTTCAGGTATGTTCTGTAAATTTAAGGTCGTTGATTTGACTTGTTGTCTAAGCGAACGAGCGTTTAAAATTTTTTCCCTGACAGGACATTTCAAATAATTGGATTTATGATTTCCATTGCAATTTGAACATGAAAATTTATCAGTGGTTTCATTCATTGGACAAGCGTCTTTCGAATGCGATTTACCACAATTCAAACACCGTATATCCATATGACAATTTTTGGTTCCATGACCGAAGCCTTGGCAACGACGACATTGCGTTAAGTTTGCAATACGATTATGCCGTTTATAATGTTCCCAATGAATTTTAATGTGGGAAATGAAACGTACTTTTTCTAAAGTTTTCAAATTGTTTACATCACTTCGATTGAAGTGTATTAGGTAAAGTTCATGGGAAATTCCAGAGCGTGGTTTAGAAGTACCATTCGCTCTTTTTTTCATAAGTATTACTTGGGAAGGGGCAAAACCAAGCAATTCTTTTAGTTCATTTTTAATTTCATCAATACTTTGATCATTTGATAATCCTTTCAAGACAGCCTTGAAAGGTCTGTCTGATTTTATATCATATGAATAAAATTTATGAAGTTTTTCGGACAAATATCGAATAAGACTTTCGTAATCTTCCAATCCATCCACCAAGACTCGACATTCTCCTCTTCGTCCGATTTGAAATGAGACTTTTACTTCCGGGAGAAAAGTAGAAAGCTCAGTACGGAATGCTTTGAAGTCGGAAATCATCACCGTCACTGGTGGCATAGATTGATGTTTCTTCCCAGAACGACAAGCGTCCATTTTGGGAATTTTTGAAGAATTTTCTTCTATGTCGCTACAATCGGATTCAGGAAGAATCTCGTAAATATTGTTAGACGGCATAGGATCAACGGAAGGGAAATCCGTCCGTTGTCTTTTATTTTTACATTCAGATTCTATAAGATCATAAATGTTATTAGAAAAATGTTGAATAACGGATTGTGATTTATTCCGTATTGAATTATTTTTAGCCTTAGGCTTGTTGCCTTTCCGGTTGGACGCAGGCATTTTTGAAATTAATGAAATTTTAAATTAAATTAACTAGGCTAAATTAGTCTTCGATTAGACTCCTAGCTAGCCTTAAAAAAGGCTGATTAATTTCTTAGTCACTCTAATATCACTCTTTGTATCACTTAGTCACTCTAATATCACTCTTTGTATCACTTAGTCACTTAGTTAGTGATTCAGGTAGCCTTGAAAAAGACTGAAGCCTTGAATCAATGAAACTCTAGGTAGCCAGAAAAAAAATTCCAGGAGCCAAGAGCTATACGCGTGCGGTGCGAACGACTGTTCAACACCGACTGATTGTGAAATAACAGTTACATTCTCACAGTTACGTTCACCTTGCGTATATTTGGGGGTTAAAAATAATCTTTTTTCCCCTTCAAATTATCAAAAGTAACATTTTATCTAAAACAAAACAAACTATTCATAAACCATGCGTAACTCTCGCTGAATTTCAGTTGTTGAAGATCCCTTTGCGGTAAAAAAATTCTATCACAGTGCGAACTTTAATCATCGCGGACAACATTTACTGCACGCACAGATAAGCAAATGACTACTAGAACAAAACAATACCTGAAATATCAAATAGATATAAACTCAACCATGTTATAACTTTAGAAAAATGAGAGAACATTCCTTGCTTTCCGAAAATGCTTCGGATGCTTGAAAATATGATTATGTTTTTTCTATACCATTCCCTGATTATAATTTTCTCGCAAGCAATCAGTGCTGTAGTTGTTCAAATTTCATTGGTTAGTCGCTGACATTGTTGATGGGGCGCCTTGATTCCCATGGTACAGGGGCGCATTGCAATTAACTGAAGTTAGATTTCTATAACGGGGTTTGTTGTTTCTTCATCTTGGTATTTTTGTACAGGGTCCGGCACTCGAAGTGTAACCAATTAAAAAGGCCATAAATTCATTTTGGAAAATTACTTTTACTTAATTCAAAGTACAAAATGTGTACAAATAATACAAAATTCAGAATCAATTCACTTTTGCTCGATATGACCACCTTTTGCCTTGACTTGATGACTTGAGAGAGCGAAGGAGTTGCTTCGTTTGGCCGAAAGCGGTCAATTTCCGAACATTGAATTTTCTGACGAGAAAATTTTTCCAATTGAGCAATTCGTAAACTCTCAAAACGATAGGGTTTACTTGACCGACCGTTCATACGAGAATTTGAGTAATCGATTGGCCACCAGGAGGCAGCACCCGCAACAGATAATGGTTTGGGCCGCTGTAACCGCAGATGGGCGCTCTCCAGTCGTTTTCATCGAGCCTGGCGTCAAGGTGAATGCGACATATTATCGGGAAAGTATTCTGGAGGTTGCTTTGAAGCCGTGGGCAGACAAACATTTCGGTGGCAGACCATGGACGTTTCAGCAGGACTCGGCACCGTCTCACAAAGCTCGAGTGAACCAAGAATGGCTGAAAAACAACGTTCCGAACTTCATCACGTCCACACAATGGCTCTCGAATTCACCAGATGCGAATCCAATGGATTATTCTCTTTGGGCCATTTTGGAGAGCAAAGTCCGAACTAAAAGATACACCAGTCTCGAGGCGCTGAAAAAAGTTATTGTCCACGAGTGGGCCAAAATACCTGCAAGTCACATTCGGCCAAACGAAGCAACTTCTTCGCTCTCTCAGGGCATCAAGTCAAGGCAAAAGGTCGTCATATCGAGCGAAAGTGAATTGATTCTGAATTTTGTATTATTTTTACACATTTTGTACTTTGAATTAAGTAAAAGTAATTTTCCAAACTGAATTTATAGCCTTTTTAATTGGTTACACTTCGAGTGCCGGACCCTGTACATATACAACGGTTATATATATATTATATATGTATTGAAAGCATCTTGCGGGGAAAGTTGCGAAATTTCTATTGAATATTTCAATATAGACACAGTTCGAAAAAATCTTGTGATTTCACATCTCATAAGATGAACATAAATGGAGCGTCGTATTTCACACGAATTTATATTCAAGAACAAGGAAATTGTGTGATTTGAAAATTACATGGATTGAAATCACATTGGGATAAAAAACAAAAAAATATCGATAGAAACAGCGCGACTTGAACCGAGAAACATTAGATTACAAGCACACCATTTCATGAATACATTCTTTATGGCGGTTTGAAAACTTTGACTTCGAACTATAACTGTGGAACCGGAAGTCGGATCCCTTTAATCCCTTGTTTGTGGTGATTTGTTTTCAGTAATATCAGGGCAGATCAATAACTGATTCTGCGTTTCAATTTTGTTTTCGTTATTTGGTAGTAACATCAAACTGAGAATAAGTTTTGTTATAAACTCGGGCAATTCCATACCTCTTTCCGATTTCAGTACGCTATTCGATGTCATAGGAATACTAAGCAAATTGGGTAATCGATAAACACGAATATCACATTTTCAAAAGAAAATGCTTATTTTAGCGCTTAGTGGATAGCTTTTGAAGAAAATCAATTCAATTTATTTCCACAATATTAAAAATTTCCTAACTATTTCCCACTAATGTCACGAAATAGTAACTAGACACTAGTAGTGGGAGGAAAGTGCGGTGCTATCTCTGTTGTACTAGTACAGGTGAATCATTTTACATCTTAGAGATAACTCATTTTGCTAAATTACATATAAATAAATAGTAACTTGGAATGTTAATATATTTACATATGTTCTTAAACTTTCAGTTACGTTTAGTTTCCATGTAAGTTCATAATTTTCTAAACATATTCAGCTTTTTTTGTCTTGGAAGGAAAATCTTATCTAATTTTACTTACTGAAACTCTTTTTGAATTTTCTGATAGTTGGGTTAAAGTAGTAAGTGATTGTTTTTTTCAACAGTTTTTCTTTTTATCAAAAACTGTTTGAATTGATGGCTCCGAATATCCACTGAGCATTCCAATATCGAGAATGTATTTTTTCTCGTTTCTTACCGCATTTTCTCCATGGGCTAGTTTAAGCATTCAATGAATCAACTGGTGAAAAGCTAACATTTTAAGCTGATGAGAATGATTAGAAGTATAACGTATAATACTTTCTGTATTGGTTAGCTTTCTATATATTAAAAAGGATAGGTTTTCCGTCTTCCTTGTGATGAGAATGTCTGAGAAGTCTGTTATTTGCTTCCTTACGAGTGAGTTTAATGTTTTTGTGCATGTTATCGAAAGGTGAACTACCTCATTATGTATTGAGTCGGTATTCAATCAAATGATAAAATCTCATAAAGTCTGATCTAAGATGCATAGAAGAAAGAAGAAAATACTAATGAAATCGCCATCAGCTCAATTCATGTGGTAATTAATTCCACTATACCGACCTTCACTAAACAAGGCCGAGTTTGAAGAAAAGATGCCAGTATTCATAAAAATTTACCTCTTTCAAAATTAGTGAACTTCATCATTTCTTGCTCAAAAATCCATTACTGTAGAATTTTTCAATAGAGTCAACTTAAAACTTTTAAAAGTTAATGATGAAGATTACAGACAGTTACAAATGCTAGTATATTTTATGTTTGAATATAATAAATGTTATAAAAATTGTTGTTAAGGCAGCACTGCTCAAAGCTGAAAGCTTTATAGGGTCCACTAGGAGATTGATAGTACCTATTAGCTCTCTCCGGACAGTACCAGCCTAGATGCCGTGTGGAATCCGGCGGAAAAAAATGAACCAAGAATAGATCCACTGGGTTCCTGCTTCCATGTCGTAGAAGGCGACAATTGCAGGAGTTTCTTTCTCCTTTCAGTTATCAGATATTTTCAATGTTTCACTTCTGATTATCCTATTTTACTAAATTATCTCTTCATTCAAACTGTCAATTTCCGTCTAACTTCGAAAAAGTTTTATTAGGAATGTTTTCTTCTTCCATGTTATTGATTGTCTGTCAGGATTATAAATTGAATGATAAAAAAATAAATAATCTTAAACTATTGCGCAAATCCGTTGATATTACAAAGTTAATAACAGAGATAACATGTATCGATATATTAAACACGTAGTAAAAAAACACTTGATATTAATATTTCATACAATAAATTAATATTTTTCTCGCTAGCCGGCTGCCCAGATCAACCAATATAACCATTTAATAATTTTATTAAGTAATTAAAATAATAAAGCGGAAATAATAAAGAATAATAAATAATGATTTTATAACAACTGTTTAGAATATGTCAATGCAATGAATCAACTATTTTGTCTAAATCCTATTCACTCGTTTATTTTGTATAACGTAATTTCATTTATAAAAAATAGGTAAGTTTTTATTCGTTACGCGATAGTATTGCAAATTTTTCTTTAGTTTCCTCGAAAAAAAGCTGTGAATCAAGACTTCCCGGGACTTCAATATCGGATATTGTTGAAACGTTCACTCGGGAAGTCAGTGAGTTTAGTGGTGCATCCGAGCATCTTGAAACCGTAACATACTGAGTCGCGCGCGAAACCAATACTGAAATTTTTACTAGCAAATATTCTTCTCCCGTGACACTTGTGGAGTGCGCAGTAGTATATACGGCCTCCAGTAACAACAAGTGTTGGACTAGCATCCCTTCCTATTCCTTAGACGATCTACGTTCGGGCCTGGCCGGCGCCGGTACTGATCAATGAATTCTGGGATTACCAGAAGATGTACATTGAAGGATGATTTACCAGTCCCAGGTCGAATCATCTAGGAACTCCCTGTACAATTTCAGCTAATCCCGATCAGTAACGGAGTAGCAACCAGGGGTGGTCGCTCAAGCTCAAGCTCAAGCTCACTGCTCAAAGCTGAAAGCTTTACAGCATTAAGTAAAAAAAAATTCGTTTTGCACCCTGATATCAATCCTCCGTACTTATGTTTTTCATTTAGCTTGAAAATAAATAATGATTTGCTCCCTCAGTAGAATTACATAAGATTTTTAAAAATACTTCCACAATGCGCCCTGGAATTAAGTTTAAGAGCGCCCTTGAATCGATGAATTGATGTATTTAAAAATACTTCCACCATGCACACTAGAATGATTGATATGAGAGCCCTTTTCAATTCTCTTACCGTTATTCTGCGCCCTGGAATCATTCCTAATGCGACCTCTTCAAATTTTACCTACAAAATGTTTTTTATTTAGCATGAAAATAAATAATGATTTGCGCCCTCACTAGGATTATTTATTGTATTTAAAAAAATGTCAACCTGCGCGCTAGGAGCAATTATATGGGCGTTCTTATCATTTCTCCTATCCTATTCTGCGCCCTGGAATCAATCCTAAGGCTCCCTTTCAAATTAACCTTACAATATGTTGTTTATTTTGCTAGAAAAGAAATAATGATTCACACCCTCCGTAGAATTATTTTATGTATTTTAAACTACTTTCACCCTGCGCCCTGAAATAAATTATAGGGGCGTCCTTCTCACTTCTTCTATCGTGATTCTGCGCTCTGGAATGAATCCTTATTTAGCTTAAAAATAAATACTGATTTGCGCCCTCAGTTAGATCATTTAATGTATTAAATACTTTTACTCTGCGCCCTGGAATAAATTATATGGGCGCCCTTTTCATTTCGCCTATCTTGATTCTGCGCCCTGGAATCAATCTAAGGCGATCTTGGAAATTATCATTGCAAGATGTTATTTATTTAGCTAATAAGTAAATAACGATTCGATATCTCAATAGGTATTATTGCTTTTGCACCCTTCGTGGTTACTTGAATGAGTCATTATCAAAATTTCCAACAACAAATTTTCTGGATTCCTGAGAAGTTGAAGTTTTATGAGCTGGTTAGTCACTGACTAACTGTGACTAACCGCAACTACAGCACTGCTAGCAATACCAAATTTCAAATCATGTGTATACTCTCTTTTCGATCTCTGTGAAGACACTAAAAAGCACCTTCCGGTATTGGGCCAAAACGCGAAACGCTTCCTCGCGACAACAGTCATAAAGTGTATGCAGATCGGAACATTCCACCAGATGGCCCCAGCGAGAATTGAAACCCATCCTTGAACGACCATCGTGGCCAGAAGAAACATTCCGCTCGAATGGGAAAACAACTGCCAACCAAATCCGTACCGCGTAGGTGGTGTGACTGACTGACTGACTGACTGCTCCTAGGACGGAACGACCATCGGAACGTGTCACGTGCGAGATTCACTATGAGGAACCATGGCCCATGGTGTGACGGTGTTTTTCCGTGTTTGGATGTTTTTCCGACGACGACGATGCTACCCTCGATGGAAAGAAAACAGAGCAAGTACTGGCAGTAAGTAATTGTATTTATGTGCGTTAAGTCGGTCGTAAAAATCATATGCCAATAATATGCAATAAAAATCATAAACATGTGCACATGGGCTTGCGACTGTTGCCTGCCATGGGGAAGACACTCCGACATGCAGAGGCACGAGCGGAGGACACGGGAAGTGCGGGAAAAAAGTGACTGGTGCGTGACTTGGATCGGGACTAGGCAAACAGTTTTTCCTTCCTGGTTCTTCCCGAGCCGAGCCCAAAACGAGATTGAAGAGTTATTTCGAGAATCACATTCCGAACGGACGCGTGCACGAAGGAATTTCGAGATCTCGTCCGCCGATCGATCCGTCGTTTGGTGAAGGGCCGAGAGGGTGTGGAGTGTAGCAAATTTTAATAATACCATACTCTGTTTGATTGCGAACATATTTGCGACATTCTGTGCACCGTAAATCGTGTGGCGGCTTCTCCCGGTGGAAAATTATGCAGATAAAAGCCTCTTGAAAAAAGCAGCAGAAAAATGGGTATTTCCCAGTGGGGCGATTTGTTATGGTTTTGGCGTCGGATCCGGTGCGAAAAATGACACATTAGAAATCAATTTCCCGTTTATGGAGTTCGGTAAGAGAGGGGAGACACATTTTATTTTATTTTATTACTGCAACGACGACACGTTTCCGGATTATTCCCTGGATGAGGACAAATTTGAGTTTTTATGAACTAACTACTAGCATCTCGGCGACTAGAAAAGATTGGGTTGTTTTAGGTGCGAGAAATCACCATTCTTCAACTTTCTTGATATCGTCAGTCAAATTGATTACCAGTTCGGTCCGGTGAATATTACGGAAGAGTTGCTATCGCTCCGAAACTTCTCCTCAAAGCTGTCAGATACCGGCAAGGCAACCGACAGAAATGCACTTGAATCTGCAGCAGCAGCGAGAGCCGCAACTATCGGCATGCCGTAGCTAATGAAAGCTGGCAGTTTGGACGTTATCTCCTGGCGGCATTTCGCACTTCACGTACTTCCCGAACTCGAACCTTTCGAATCGGATCTTTTCCTATTTAGTTGCAGAGAGTCTTCCAAGTGTGAAACCATCGGCTTACTTCGTATGGCCCTCGTCGTCGTCGTCGTCCGTAGGCCTTATCAATTTTGTCATGACTGCAAATCATTGTTAAATGAGACCCCTTAAAAGCCCCCGCAGCACCGCTCGCAACCCGACCGCTGTTTTTTTTCTGTTTCGGAAATCCATCTTCGAACAATCCCTCTTTCGAGTTCGAAGAATCTTTCCCGCCGAAAGACCAGCTGCCGAGGGGGGTCCAATTTCAAAACATTCTCGGTTCGCAGCGCGTTCAGAAGAACAGTACAGCCGGGTTTGGCCACGACATGACTCCAGCTAGTCTCCGGTGCCCAGTGCATTCGCGCAGCAGCTGGGAAAAGTCAACAGAAAACACACGCGGTTTGCTTCGATCTCAGCATCAGCAGTAGGCTCTGCGAAAGGGGCGCTGCACTTTTTGGCGTGCTGGCAACTCGGGAAACGGTGGGAATGATAATCACATTACAACATTATGCTGCACTTCGCTCACGGCTCCTCCGGGGCCATGGGTTTTTTTGCATGCATGCAAGCAAGCATGCATGCATTCGCCGGGCTGAATCTGTCTGTGGTTGGCCAGCGAAACAACAAGGCAACAGGCTGGATAAATTCGCCGTGAAAACAGCTCATGCTCACCGGACAGGGACTGAACTGGACTGGATGGGCTGGATGAGAGAAAACGAAAATCGTTTATCAGATTAACACCTTTCGGACTCAGTGCCGGGGAACACCGTTTCTGCATTAAAATAATTTGATAAGAAAAACGCCTGATTTCGCTTTGAATCGTCGGGGGACGTTCCGCGGCACCTTCTCCAAAGCAGAGGGGATAACCTCGTTCGTAGTTTGACTGCCACCGACGCGTTTCGAGACGGTCATCCACTGCGCTCGGTTGGAATCGATTTCACGTAAAGGTAGGTTAGGATTCGAAGTTTGGTTGACCAAAAAGGGTACCGACTCAGTGATAGGTTACGGACGAACAAACCCAAAATATACCAGGTTGTCAACATGCAGTTCAACATTCGTTTCCTCGATTCCGTGAAACAACGAACTTCTCACCTTTATCATTTAGAAAGGCTATGCTGGGAGAACCGAGTGTCAAATACCATTAGATTCAGCTTGGCGAGCTAGCAAAATGGCTAAATCGAAACCTTAAGCTACGATCAGACTAGCCAGTTTATCTGTCACAGTTTATCTGCCACAGACAAGTAATTTTTCGGCAGTTCATATTTGATCTGGCAATGTGATCACACTATTCACAGTTAAATGACTGCCGACAGTCAGTATTTTGACAGTTGATATGTTTGACTGAGACAAACTTTCTGAGCATGTCTGTATTATGATTACATTGATCAGACACATAAAACTGGTTACAGACTAAAATATAGGGCGTGGGCTGTTTATTGCAGTTTTTCTGCGCACACAAGATAACATTGGAACTCAGTTTACGAGGCATTGAACTTTTAACGAAATATCGCATTATGATAAAATGTCGACCAGGTCTCACAAAAAGAAGCTCGTTGCGTTGCTACTAGGTGTGTTGTGTTTGGAAGCAATTAAAGACGGAGACGCAGACGTACATGGGTTTGCGATTTTATAAAAAAAAACCCTTCTTAATCCACTTAGTGGTGTGATAATGCCTTTCTCATTTTTCATAACAGTCTCATGAAAATATATTTCATACTTTTATTAAATAATTTCGGATACCAATTTTGACACCAATTGATTCAGATTGATTCGAGTAGTTCCCAAAAGCATGCTTCAGTGTTTATGTCACAAAGTCAGCATCATTTTTCCAAACTAGTACTTGACATTTGCATTTCCTATTTGTAATCAGTGATGCTAATCTAAAAAAAAGCCTTCTCAGTCCACTTAGTGGAATTTTCATATATCTTGAGTCCCAGAAAGTTGATTTTTTCCAAAAAATTTTTTTTGAGATGACACTAAATTTCGATGTTTTATGCAGTTTTAAGAGTTTTGGCATCAAAAAAAATTTTCGATTTTGGAAATTTCATGTACTCCCCCCTATGGTGCTTTTTCAAGATCGAAAATTGTCAAACCTTTACCACCGGGCAGCACCCGTTAAGCATGTCCGATTTAGGTCAAATTTTGCATGAAGGCTTTTTTCGAGATGCTTAAACTTTTGAGCACTAGAACTTAACGAAAATAGAGGTGATCCCAAAATTTTGGCACCCTTATGTATATAAGAGCGGTAAAAATCATCTTGTTTTGTCGGTTACGTCACTTATGCCATCATATATCTGGAACCAAAAGTCACAGCCATTTGATCTTCGAACTTGATCAATGGCCCGCCAGTAGCTTTCAAACGAGTCCAAGTTTGTTCAAATCGGTTCAGCCATCTCTGAGAAAATTGAGCGCGTTCAAATATCTTCGAAAAGTGCACACACCCGGAACCACTCGCGATCCCATTTCAACCAGAATATTAGTTGTTTTTCTGAATTCGATTGGTTAAAATTTGGTACAACTAATCGATTGTTGTTTTAACTAAACTGTCATTTTTGTGTTTCGATTACCAGAAACGATGGTTGAAACAACTAATTTAACTGTTTGAAAAAAAATGCTGTCAATTAGTGAGGACACATACCTTTCAATTTCAACAAATATTTTAGTTGAAAGAACTGGTATTATTATTGAAACAAAATTCTGTTAGTTGAAAAATAAATCGGTTTTATTTATTTTAGACATTGCAAATAGTTGAATCAACTCGAACAATGTTATTGATTTGCGAAAATAATCAAAATATACTTACTGATACACGTCATGATCTATTTGAAATAAGTTCGGTATGTTGAGATTCATGAAACAAATATCATTGTTAGAATATAAACAGTATTCTGTATTGACATGTAATATCATTAGGGCTGGGAAAATCACCGATCACTGCTGATTTCAAGTGATTTTAACCAAGGAATAAATTATCATTACGAAATCAGAACTGATCTGATCTCTAAGTGATTTTGATTTTTGTATTATCATGATCATGTCAAGTCGAGATCAGTGAAGATCTAAATTCTAAAAAAAATACTTCTGATTCGATCGGAAATGATTGATGTAGAAAAACGTTTTTAATCAGCAAAAGTGCCCGGAGGGGCGAGTAAATTAGCGAAATTTTTAAATTTACCTAAAATGAGTATTGGAAGATGACGCCTTCAAACGGTTGAACTAAAGTTATGCATTGATAATTTCAGTCAATTTATATGAGCTTGGGTGCATCAACCGCTGGGAATGGAAATTTTGCGATGGCATTTCAAACGCGCCATTCAATCGCAGCGCGTTCTTCGCTCCTGTTACTTTTAAAAAATTAAATTCATGTCAAAAAGCGTTTTATTGCTAATGCATGAACATCATCATCGGTATCAAACAGCAGGAATTTAAACAGTCTGCTGGAAGTAAATCAATGATCGAATTTGAAGCATAAAATTTTTGCGCATACCTGAAAGATTACGAGATGATCATTCATTAACATTTTCTAATTTGTCACCAAATCTTTTTCATCTTAAACAAGGTTAACTTTATCACAACACCGCTGTTAGATAAACACTTGCTATCATAAATTTCTCAAATCGAATGAACACAATTTTACCAAACGCTTTAACCATCGATGTTGTTTTCATTGACATTTTGAAGCGACGCGAACAGATTTCAATTAAAAAAGTTGTTGATTTTGCATTGCGATTATTGTTTTGCTTTCAACTGTCTCCGGCATTTGACAGCATTCAAAACAACATATTTTTCAACTACTTGAATATATGCAAATCAAAAACCATATTGGTTGAATCAAAAAGAAATTAGTTAAATCAACTATCGCAAAAATCAAAAACTGCAATACATACACACACAGACTTTTTCCGATCTCGTCGAACTGAGTCGAATAGTATATAACACTATGGGTCTCCGAGGCTCCGTTCGAAAGTCGGTTTTTCCAGCAATTCTAATACCTTTCTATAGAGAAAGGCAAAACGGGATATTGATGGTTTCCATGTTGAGCTAATTAAAGAACTTTCTATTCAGGATTCGCTATAATTCCAACAGTTTTTACGCATGTGCAGACAGAGATTCGAAGAACTATTGCTGCTTATTTAACAAAAATGGGCACACAGTGTCAAGTTCAAAGTATTATTCCGTTGCTTTAAGCGGTGAAGCAAAATATAAACAAAAAGTTTGTAAACTGCGCTAAAAACTATTCAAATCGATAGTCATTGTCAATAGATAGCCAAAAAGTTATTTCCCAGGGGTTAGTCGGTTTAGTCGAAAGAGCCAAAAAGCGCTATTTACGAAACATTAGCAACATATTAACAACTTTTGAAAGAGTCACGAAACATATTCTAAACAGCAATAAATAGGACTTTAATAAGTTTTTTTTATAAAAAAAATCTTATTATTACGAATGGTTCCAAGTGTCGTTACCATTCAAATTAATTGGATTAACTATAAATGTTAGATTGATTTTTTGACTTTGAATTACTGAAATCTGTTGTCAAATTTATCTTCAAAGTTTTCTATAACAATACTGAAGTAATTCGTGTCAGTAGATTTAACTGTTAATGTTCCTTAACTAAAATAAGAGCAGATGAATGAAAACTCAAATTTTTCCTATGTACATTGGAATGTGTCACTCATTTTTGACGTTCAAAGAGCATGTAGAACTGAATTCTTGATCTGGATTCCGAACCTAAAACTTGCTACTTAATTCGGAAACACAGGTCCCGAATTCAGTTCTTCAATTCAGTTTCAGTTACTAATTGTCCAAAATTAAGATTCTGGTGGCCAAAAGTACTCAACAGTTGTTATTGATGTTCGGAAGTGTGAAGAAAAAAACATGCCAGTCTAATTCGTATTTACGTCCTGCAGTTGAGCAATTCCAGGAATGAGTAGACGAAAAAGTGACAAAATCAGAATCGACCTTCTCCGATTTGGATGAAACTTTGCACATGGCTTCAGTATGGCAAACCATAAGTTTGGAACCGATGGAGAGGTCAATCCGACTCACGACTGATTTTCAAAAAGGGCGTATGTATTGTTGCATTTCACAAAAATTACCTTTTTCAAATCGTTGTAACTCGGAAACTGTTAATTGTACAAAAATGGCGTTCACGAAGAAGTTGTAGGGAATCGATTGGACACTCTAAAAAAATTTACACTGAAAAAAAATTGTTGATTTCTTTATCTCAATAATTACAAAATGATCCGAAAAAGTTAAATAAAAACAATTCAGGGTTTCAATTTATTTTAATAATTTTTATTTTAAAGCTGATATTAAAACCTACAGATTGATTGCTATCCAATCCGTGCCTTTTGAAAAATGAAGAAGTTACAGCTAAAACAATTTACAGATATATTCGAAATTTCAATTTTTCGTTGAAAGATAATCATTTAAACAGTAGAATATTATTCTACAGGTTAAAGGCAAATAAATTTGTTCATAATATTCTTTCTTCTAGAAGTATCTGTTCTTGAGATACTTGGATATTTAATTATAACACCATTTTTTATACTTCCATGAATTGTTTCTTTGCTTGCTATATCTACAATTATTACATGTACGTGAATAATTCTTAATTATATTTAAGGTTTCAAGTTTTTGAAAATTTTATGAGTACTACGTGCACCGTCATTCGAATACAGTCTTGTGACGATTGTGGTTGCTGAAATCGGAACGAAAGAATGGAATTTCTGTGTGCCTGGAATCATTTTGGTATCCTTATAAACACTACTCCACTCGGTCACACCCCGTTCATATTCTTCTTGTGACACGTAACAAAAAGACATGGTCGTGAATGCATCTCGACGTCTCTTCTCTGCCCATTCATATAATTGGTTTGCAGTTGTGATTGGGTGTTCATGTAGTTTAGTCAAGCTTTAACGTCGTGCCATTCGTTTTAAATTACCCCCGAGTGCATCACATGGTCATTTACCATGAGAAATTGCAAAAAATGCCACTCAGCATCAATGTTATACATTGATTTAAATTTACAGAGACTTGCAAATTTTTTTCTGTTTTTGTACTGCGAGGCAGCTCCGTCAGACATAAATATTGCTTTTTTAATTTGAATTTTGTTTTTCAAAAATGACATTAAGTGTGAAATAAACACTTGAACCGCGATGGTATCGTGTTTAAGCACTTCTGAAATGACAATGAAACTTAAATGTTCAAGCTCTGATTCTCAATAATAAATTTCAAACGGATGAATGGTTGCTTGATCATTGCTCCAATAGTGGTTTTGAACAGCATCATGAGGCACGAATGAAAAATTTTCTGAAAAATCACAAATAATTACAATTTCTCCTGTCTTTAAAATTAGATTTTGCCCTTTTAAGAAAATCAGATTGCTGATTTTTAATAAAATCATGAGTCACAAGTTTTTCTAATTTTTCTCAAAAATATGCTGCGAATTCTTCTACTGGTTTGACTAATTTCTCTAGATCACATCTGTCAGTAGAAACCCATCCCGATCAGATGGAAATAACTGAATTTTAACAACTGGAGTAATTTATTTCAGAAATATTTTGTAACAAATTTAGAATTATTTTTGGCTGGTGAGCTGTTAAAATAACAAAAATCATAACAAAAAAGACTCTAGCGGGAACAAAATCGCAACAGATTTTGAAACGTTTGTATCACAATTATTATTGAATTTGATATAACTACAGAAGTCCGAAAGCAGATATTTATAACAAATTAGTAATAAATTATATAGCAAATTTAACACAGAAAAGCTATATCACAGCCAACTTTTAGCATCGATTGAATCCAAAATTGTTGAATGATTTTTTTCATTAAATGAATAATTTATTTAGTAATCTGGTTTCTTGTTTTAGTTTTTTTAAAATTCTGAACTCATTTTTTTAATTAATGAATTTTATCATGCAAATGAAAATAAAACATCATAGCTGATTTTGTTATTATATTATATCATAAGTTTTAACTTTCAACTGTTTTCATTTGTTAAATATCTCAAAATAATACAAATCAACGGTTAATATACTTGTGTTATGATTTTGTTATGTGCATCTGATCGGGATTGTTCAAATCTTATCTCAGTCAAATCACGTTCTTCGAAATTGTCTAAAACGCTTCTCTCCAGATCTTGTGTCGCTGGACAACTTTTGCATTCACGGAGGTCGCAGCATCTTTTTGATGAGTCACAAAATAGCTTTTTGCCTTTCTCTATAGAAAGGTATTAGAATTGCTGGAAAAACCGACTTTCGAACGGAGCCTCGGAGACCCATAGTGTTATATACCATTCGACTCAGTTCGTCTAGATCGGAAAATGTCTGTGTGTGTGTGTATGTGTGTGCACTTTTCGAAGATATTTGAACGCGCTCAATTTTCTCAGAGATGGCTGAACCGATTTTAACAAACTTGGGCTCGTTTGAAAGCTACTATCGGGCCATTGATCAAGTTCGAAGATCAAATTGTTGTGACTTTTGGTTCCAGATATATGATGGTATAAGTGACGTAACCGACAGAACACATTGATTTTCACCGCTCTTATACGAGGTCTGTTCAAAAAGTTCCCAGAATTTTTTAATTGCGCGCGTCTGGAGAGTCCGGTGGTCAAATTTTTTTTTTAATGTGTTGGTACATATGGCCCTAATGTACGGTGAAATTTTCAGCTGTATTCATTGTTTACATTCTGTCTTGTAGCGGCTGGTGTAGACGTGTTTTTTTGAGCTCGGCGATTTTTGTTAGTTTAAACAATGGAAGAATTGAAGAGTCAAAGAATTTGTATTAAATTTTGCGTGAAAAATGAAATAAAGTGTAACCAAGTGTGCGAAATGTTACAGAGAGCCTACGGTGAGTCTGCTATGAAAAAAACAAGTGTTTACGAGTGGTATAAGCGTTTCCAAGATGGCCGCGAAGACGTTGAAGACGACGAACGCTGCGGTCGACCCAGCACGTCAATAATCGATGAAAATGTGGGAAAAGCGGAAAAAATGATTATGGATGATCGCCGAATCACTATTAGAGAAGTTCCTGATGAAGTTGGCATATCAGTTGGCTCATGCCATCATATTTTTTCAAATGTTTTGGGCATGAAACGAGTGGCAGCAAAATTCGTTCCAAAACCTGCTCATTCATCGTTGCTTATTCGTGATTTTTTGGCTAAAAACAAGACTTTAATCATGCCCCAACCTCCTTATTCACCAGATATCGCTCCGTGTGATTTTTTCCTGTTCCCAAAGTTGAAGAGACCCATGAAAGGACAGCGTTTTTCATCGATTGAAGAGATAAAGGCAGAATCGCTGAGAGTGCTACAGAGCATTACAAAAAGTGACTATCAGGGGTGTTTCGAAGACTGGAAAAAACGCTGGCATAAGTGTATTATATCTAGGGGGGATTACTCTGAAGGGGACCATATAGATGTAGACGAATAAATAAATGTTTTTTTAGAAAAATGAGAATTCCGGGTACTTTTTGAACAGACCTCGTATATATAAGGGTGCCAAAATTTTGGGATCACCTCTATTTTCGTTAAGCTCTAGTGCTCAAAAGTTTAAGCACCTCGAAAAAGGCTTCATGCAAAATTTGAGCTAAATCGGACATGCGTAAGGGGTGCTGCCCGGTGGTAAAGGTTTGACAATTTTCGATCTTGAAAAAGCACCATAGGGGGGAGTACACGAAATTTCCAAAATCGAAAATTTTTTTTGATGCCGAAACCCTTAAAACTGCATGAAACATCGAAATTTAGTGTCATCTAAAAAAAAAATTTTTTGAAAAAATCAACTTTCTGGGAATTTTTATATTTTTTCTAAGTCCAAAAAAGTCGACTTTTTCAAAAAAAAAATTTTTCGAGATGACACTAAATCTCGACGTTTCATGCAATTCTGAGCCTTTTGTCATTAAAACCTTTTTTTTTTTATTTCGAAAATTTCATATACTCCCCCCTATGGTGATTTTTCAAGATATATGAAAATTCCACTAAGTGGACTAAGAAGGTTTTTTTTTAGATTAGCAACACTGTTCTCATGCATATAGGCAACGCAAATGTCAAGCACTAGTTTAGAAAAATGATGCTGACTGTGTGACATAAACACTGAAGCATGCTTTTGTGAACTACTCGAATCAATCTGAATCAATTGGTGTCAAAAACAGTATCCGAACATATTTAATAAAATATAATAATATAGTAATAGTAATAATATAAAAATAGTAATAAAAATTAATAAAAGAAATATATTTTCATGAGACTGTTATGAAAGAATAGAAAGGCATTATCACACCACTAGGTGGATTACGAAGGGGTTTTAAATAAAAATTCTTATCATCATACTTGAAATATTTTTCAACAGCATGAATCATTAATGAAACATTCTCATCGATTGTGCAAACACATATGTTATGTGAACCAGAACTTCCAAGCAACTCGCAGAGTTTTGGTCTTAGTGCTGCAAATGTACTAAATCCAATATTTCGATCTGGAAATTCCTCCTTATAACCCAAATAAATTTCTTTCAAAGATGAATAAAGCAATCGTTTTTGTTTGCGTTCACACTTACCATTCATTTTGACGGTGACGAAATCTCTTGATCCCGGCATTACTCTGCTGACGTCATCGCTGTTGAAATATTAAAGCACCTCGTTTTCTATCGGTTCGTTCCTGCTGCGTCCCGTTTGTTTCTTAACTTTTTTGATTCTCTTGCCTCCGACACAATGTATTTGTTCGCTTTGAATTGGGTGGCTATTTTCTCCTTTGACCACGAGTTTGGCAAGACTGACAACAAACGCACTTTTTCATTCCTACTGCAACCAGGCTTAGATAAATGCTCTATCATTTTAGTGATCACTTCATCCAACTCTGCTGCTTTCGTTTTGAGTAATTCTGGATCTTCTTCATCTGCCGGAACCGCCGAATATTTCCTTTTTTATACCTCTTGAAATATCCAAATATTTCTCTCGAGGATAATTAACATTCCGGATTTTCTTCGTTGATAAGGAGTGTATCGAAAATAAGCAATCCACAAATTTTTCTTTCAAATTTTGATAAAAAACGATAATTTATTCAAACTAAAAATTGATCCTTTATTGTACGAGGTTAAACTTGAGCATAATGAAAAATGAATGAAATTTAAGTTATTCCTTCACGAAATTTCGAACTTTTCATCGAGCGCTCTTCTTCAAGTTCCGAACAAGTGTTGCATCGCCTTTTTAGGACGATTGAGCCCAAATTTTTTTGAACTCCTGCATGTTCCCAGCTTCCTAACCAGTCTTCTTGAAGACCCTCTTCACGATTGCCCAGTAACGATCGATGGGTCGAAGCTGAGGGCAATTTGGTGGATTGATATTTTTCTCAACGAAATGTATACCCTTTTCCGCAAGTCAATTGAGAGTGGTTTTGGAATAGTGAGCCGACGCTAAATCCTGCCAAAACAGTGGAGGTGTACTATGCTTCTTATATAAATGCAGCAATCTCTTCTGGGAGACACTCAGATCGATAGGTTTCTGCCTTTATAGTTCCGGTAGTGTAAAAAATGGTTAACTTCAAACCACAGGAACATATTGCTTGCCATACCAGTACCTTTCGACCGAGTTTCTCCACTTGAATCGACCTGTCCGCATCGCTCACATCCTCCCCAACAACGACAGTAAAGACAGTGTGGACTTGGAAGGGTTTTTGAGTCCTCTTTTACATAAGTCTTATCGTCTATCAAAACGCATGCATCCGGACACTGCAAAAGACGCGAATACAATTTTCGGGCCCTTGTTGCTGCTGGCTTCATCTGTTTTACACTTTGTTCCGAGATTTTCGTCTTCTTGTAGGTATTTAGGTGATTTCGCCTGTTGATACGCTGGATCATTCCGACACTCGTTCATGCTGTTTTGGCAAAATAACGTATTGACATTGATTTGTTCTTCATGTTTAGAGATACAACTTTCTGGTCCAGTTTCGGGTTGGAAGAACCGGGTTTTCTGCCTCTTCCTGGTAGCTCATCCTAAGAATAATGTTCCCCAAGCTTATTAATTATGTTTTGACACTGGCATGATGAATTCCAAACCGCTTCGCCAATTTTCACATAGTAATACCCTTCTCACTTAGCCATGTGTCCAGAACTTCAATTTCCACTTCCTTTCCAATACGCGACATTTTGAAAACGCAGAATTTCAACCGCACAAACAAGTAAAGAATCGAAAGCTGACAGCCAAACGCACAGCATGCTGCGATCTGAGCATAAAAAACCATCACAAATACATGCGTACAACACAAATGTATGTGGATAGCTTATTTTCGATACACTCCTTATCGGAGACACGTTGATTTCTGCGATGCCCTTGTTGAAGAGTTCAATGTTGTGTGTTCTTGAATACTCCGCCGCGACAGCACCATAATTTGGCGCAACTTACATATATTTAAATTAATCATTTGTGTACGATTTACAGCTGATACTCACACTCTAAAAATTTGAACTTCACAGGTGACTTAATCGATTCAAGTCGCGATGGTCACTATCAGTATTTATGTTGTTTTATTGAAATTAATATCATGTCATGGAATTTTTCAATTACACAATTCTACATGTTCTTGCACGTAAATTTATATGAACTGCGACTCTTCATTTATGTAAAGGGTGATTTTTTAAGAGCTTGAGAACTTTTTTAAACAATAAAACGCATAAAATTTGCAAAATCTCATCGGTTCTTTATTTTAAACGTTAGATTGGTACATGACATTTACTTTTTGAAGATAATTTCATTTAAATGTTGACCGCGGCTGCGTCTTAGGTGGTCCATTCGGAAAGTCCAATTTTGGGCAACTTTTTCGAGCATTTCGGCCGGAATAGCCCGAATTTCTTCGGAAATGTTGTCTTCCAAAGCTGGAATAGTTACTGGCTTATTTCTGTAGACTTTAGACTTGACGTAGCCCCACAAAAAATAGTCTAAAGGCGTCAAATCGCATGATCTTGGTGGCCAACTTACCGGTCCATTTCTTGAGATGAATTGTTCTCCGAAGTTTTCCCTCAAAATGGCCATAGAATCGCGAGCTGTGTGGCATGTAGCGCCATCTTGTTGAAACCACATGTCAACCAAGTTCAGTTCTTCCATTTTTGGCAACAAAAAGTTTGTTAGCATCGAACGATAGCGATCGCCATTCACTGTAACGTTGCGTCCAACAGCATCTTTGAAAAAATACGGTCCAATGATTCCACCAGCGTACAAACCACACCAAACAGTGCATTTTTCGGGATGCATGGGCAGTTCTTGAACGGCTTCTGGTTGCTCTTCACTCCAAATGCGGCAATTTTGCTTATTTACGTAGCCATTCAACCAGAAATGAGCCTCATCGCTGAACAAAATTTGTCGATAAAAAAGCGGATTTTCCGAATGGACCACCTAAGACGCAGCCGCGGTCAACATTTAAATGAAATTATCTTCAAAAAGTAAATGTCATGTACCAATCTAACGTTTAAAATAAAGAACCGATGAGATTTTGCAAATTTTATGCGTTTTATTGTTTAAAAAAGTTCTCAAGCTCTTAAAAAATCACCCTTTACATCTTATGAGATGTAAAATTACTCTGTTTTTTTTCGAAGTGTGCCTTACAGCTGTTAAATAGAAGTAAGAATGTATCCTTTTTTGCGTTGGAGATAAAGCTACATACAATCAGTTTCTTGAGCACTGAAGAACCTCGGAAAGCTTACACACTTAAAAAAACCCTGTGATTTTACATCCTATTAGATGCACATAAATGGTGCGTCACAGCTCACGCAAATTTACGTGGAAGAACATTTAATATTGTGTCTAAAACTTCATGACACGAAATTCATTGAAAAAAAAAATAATAATACTGATAGCGACCGTCGCGACTTGAACCGAGAATCGTTGGATCGCAAGTACGTCTGTTAATCGACTGAGCCACAGAAGCATGCATCTGCTTGGCTGGTAAAAGGTGCATTTAAATTCATACAGTCGCACCTGCTAGCAGAACGCAAGTTACAGTCGAAATCAGTAAAATTCAAGCTCATCTAACATTAAGTCATTACAAATGAGATATTCCGTCATTTGACAAATTAGGTCTTTATGAATTACATCGTATGAGGGATTAAGTCACCTGTAAAATTCAATTTTTTTGTGTGTAGGATTCAACGCCATGTACCACGAAAAAGTCAAAACTTATTTTATAACGTGTAAAAATCAAAATCAGTGTAACTTTTAACGAATGTTTAGAATAAAATTTATATGCAACAAATATGTTTAATGAGTATGAATTATATTCAAGCTATACCCTAAAATTTACATGTAAATTTACATGTTTGCTTGAAAGACGGGGTATGATTGACGTGTATTTATACCATTCTTCTAAAATTCATTCGTTTCACAGATTACGTTCTTGTGTATTGTGTCATATGTGGATTTGTGTCACCTGTTAATTTCATAATTTTTTGCTGTGCGCTTTATAGATTTACATGCATCATTTATTCATCATGCAGATATGGGCATCAGTCGATTAACTGACGTGCTTTATGAACTAATGTTTCTCGGTTCAAGTTGCGCTTCTGCTATCGATCTTCTGTTTTATTTCACTTCATTCGATTATAAGCCAAGTTATTTTCAAATCACCCAAATTATTCGGTTTGAAATCGAATGAAATAAAACAAAAGATCGATAGCAGAAACGCGACTTGAACCGAGAAACATTAGTTCACAAAGCACGTCAGTTAATTGACTGAACCACAGAAGCACATGATGAATAACTGTTACATAAAAAACCTGTATAGCGGCATTTGGTAGCCGCGTGCAAATTACTATTGAAGTCTATAAAATTCTGTACGAATGAAATGTTTTGTGTCACTGCAATGCAATTTTATTAAGTGCAATTTTATTAAGTGTATCATTCTTATAATCATGTCATTTGTAAACTTTATTATTTTTTTTCTGTGTAGCTCTAAAACCTCCTAAAGTAACAAAAATCGAAAACATTGGGGTCTGATATTTTAAATGTAGAAAGTGTGTGTAAAATCAAAAAAGAAAATTGTAAAATAGTTTCACAATGACGATGGGCCCGTGACTTTCAAAATCTGATTTCGCGAAGACGCTTTGAAGTTGATTGTGTATAAAATTAAAAGAAACAATGTTTTCTAGCGAGTGCGTAGGATCTAACACTTACGAAAAATCATATTTTTTCTTTGTATTTTGTCATAATAAAATATTCCAAAAATGTGTTGTCAAATTCTCAAGTCAAAACGAGCAAAACGGATATGATGTTTAATTTTGCGGCTATTCTAATTATCATCGAACGTTTTGCCTTTCTCTATAGAAAGGTATTAGAATTGCTGGAAAAACCGACTTTCGAACGGAGCCTCGGAGACCCATAGCGTTATATACCATTCGACTCAGCTCGACGAGATCGGAAAATGTCTCTGTGTGTGTGTGTGTATGTGTGTGCATTTGAACGCGCTCAATTTTCTCAGAGATGGCTGAACCGATTCTAACAAACTTGGGCTCGTTTGAAAGCTACTATCGGGCCATTGATCAAGTTCGAAGATCAAATGGTTGTGACTTTTGGTTCCAGATATATGATGGTATAAGTGACGTAACCGACAAAACACGTTGATTTTTTCCGCTCTTATATATATAAGGGTGCCAAAATTTTGGGATCAACTCTATTTTCGTAAAGTTCTAGTGCTCAAAAGTTTAAGCACCTCGAAAAAAGCCTTCATGCAAAATTTGACCTAAATCGGACATGCTTAAGGGGTGCTGCCCGGTGGTAAAGGTTTGGCAATTTTCGATCTTGAAAAAGCACCATAGGAGGGAGTACATGAAATTTCCAAAATCGAAAAATTTTTTTGATGCCAAAACTCTTAAAACTGCATAAAACATCGAAATTTAGTGCCATCTCAAAAAAAATTTTTTTTGAAAAAATCAACTTTCTGGGACTTCACATTTTTTCTAAGTCCCAAAAAGTCGATTTTTTCAAAAAATTTTTTTTTCGAGATGACACTAAATCTCGACGTTTCATGCAATTCTAAGCCTTTTGGCATCAAAAATTTTTTTTCGATTTCGAAAATTTCATGTACTCCCCCCTATGGTGATTTTTCAAGATATATGAAAACTAGAGATGGTCGGGTATAGAAATTCTTATACCCGAACCCGACCCGTACCCGAGTGATCAGCAAAAAAAAATTACCCGTACCCGACCCGTACCCGATCAATAATAAAAAAAAATTACCCGTACCCGACCCGTACCCGATAAAAAATAAAAAAATTTACCCGTACCCGACCCGTACCCGATTAAAAATTACCTGTACCCGTACCCGACCCGAATGAGTAGTAAAAAGTTTACCAAAATTCAGGATGGAAAAAATAAAGTGTTTTAGATAGCGAGCTAGATAGAGCGTATCAGGCTCTAGTTTGTCAGTAAAATACATTAAAATGCTTGTTTACATTTAAACAAACAAACAAAGACAAATAATAAAGACATGTATGTGCTTACAAATCTATATATATAAAAATGGATGTAAGTTTGTATGTTTGTAACGCGATAACTTCGGAACTACTGAACGGATTGCCACCAAACTTGGCACAGGTACTTCTTGTATTTCAGAGATGGTTTAGGGAGTATATATATATGGGAGGGAGCGTAGCACGTGTCATTACCAAGGGGGGGTCATGAAAAAATTCATATAACTTGACAAGAGTCGATACGTTTTGAAGACCGTAGAAACATTTTGCATACCTTAGATATGACTATATGGGGGGTGGATGTAGCAAGTGTCTTTAAATAGGGGGGTGTAGTGTTTAAAACGGCATAATTCCGAAACTACTGAACGGATTGCCACCAAACGTGGCACAGATACTTCTTGCTCTTCTGAGATGGTCATAAGGATATTTTAATGGGGGAGGGAGCGTATTAAGTGTTCTTAACAGTGGGAGGTCATGAAAAAAATTGACTAATTTGACGAGAATAGATACTTTTTTAAGACCATAGAAACATTTTGCATGTATTAGATATGATTATATGGGGGGTGGATGTAGTAAGGGCCTTTAAAAAGGGGGGGGGTAATGTTTGTAATGACATAACTCTGGAATTACTGAACGGATTGCTATCAAACTTGGCACATGTACTTCTTGCTCTTCAGAGATGGTCATAAGCGTATTTTTATGGGGAGATGGAGCGTAGCAAGTGTCATAACCAAGGAGGGGTCATGAAAAAATTCATGTAACTTGATGAAAACCGATATTTTTTGAAGATCTTAGAAACATTTTGAATACCGTAGATATAATTCAATGAGGGATGGATGCAGCAAGTGCCTTTAAAAGAAGGGTGTAATGTTTGTAATGGCATAACTTCAAAACTATTTAACGGATTGCTATCAAACCTGGTACATGTACTTCTTGCTCTTCAGAGATGGTCATAAAAATATTTCCATGGGGGAAGGGAGCGTGGGAAGTGTCCTTAACAAAGGTGGTCATTAAAATATTATCTAATTTGACAAAAATCGGTACTTTTTGAAGACACTTTTGCACAACTTAGATAAGATTATAAGGATATTCTGTTAGGAGAGGGCTGTAGTAAGTGCCTCTAAAAAAGGAGTGTAATGTTTGTAACGGCATAATTCCGGAACTATTGCACGAATTGCTATAAAATTTGGTACAGTTATTTCTTGCTCTTCAGAAATAGTCATAAAGGTATTATTATAGGGGAGGAAGCGTAGCAATTATCATTAACAGGAGGAGGCATGAAAAAAAAATTCAAAAATTTGACAAGAATCGATAATTTTTGAAGATCATGCAAACATTTTCAATACCTTAGATATGATAGATATGGGGAGTGGATGTAGCAAGTGCATTTAAAAAGGGGGATGTAACGGCATAGCTCCGACACTACTTAACGGATTGCTATCACACTTGGCATAGGTGCTTTTTGCTCTTCAGAGATAGTTGTAAGGGTATTTTTAAGGGGGAGAGCGTAGCAACTATCCTTAACAGGGGTCATGAAAAAATTTATTTAATTTGACGAGAATCGATACTTTTTGAAGACCATAGATAGTTTTTGCGCAACTTAGAGAATCGACATTTAGACTAGAAGGAGGGTTTTTGAAAATAAATTTTATTCTCCCATTTTTACCTTTTTTTATATATATAAAAAATAGGTATAGAATTCGCTCAAACTTTCGAAAATTTTTCCGAGGCCCGGAGGGCCGAATGACATATACCAATCGATTCAGCTCGACGAACTGAGCAAATGTCTGTGTGTGTGTGTGTGTGTGTATGTGTGTGTGTGTCTGTATGTGTGTTGTCAACTAAGAGGTCGAGATCTCAGAGATGGCTGGACCGATTTTGATCAAACTAGTCGCAAATGAAAGGTCTCCCCGTCACCCAGAACGCTATTGAATGGTTTTGAGATCGGATGTTTACTTTTTGAATTATTCGAAGTTTTATGTCAAAATTTTCAGTTTTTTGACAGTATCTGTCACAATTGACCTTGAAAACAGAATATGTTTTCAGACTTAGATTCCGCACGATAATACCTATTCAACAAGCCATAGATTGTTAAAATCCGTCCATTTTTAACGGAGATATCGAAATTTTTGTGTAAACGACTTTTTCCCCTATTCCAGCAGTAGGAGTTTTGAGCGATGTATGACAAAGCAATGCTTGGGAGCAACGGAAAACACGATTATTTATTCTGTTACATACAATTGTTTCTAAGTACCAAAAAGACTGTGTGCAGCATCCTTTTTTATGACAATTTGCCTCGGAACGATTTTAGCACGGCTCGTTTTTGGCAACATAATCGTTCGAATATGACATATATAAACCAGATGATGGCAGATTTTTTTTTAATTATATTGTTTTAAACTACTTACAGCAATAAATGCTGGAAGAACATAACATCCATATACCATTCGAATCAGTTCGTCGAGATCAGCAAATGCGTGTGTGACAAATAATTTCACTCAGTTTTCTCTGAAAATTTCTTTTCTACAAATTCAGATTCATACGAAAATTCGTATGCTCCCAAACAAAGTTCCTGAATTATGTTTGGTTCCGACCTCTGGTTCCGGAACTACAGGATGATGTATGAAACGAAATCAAAATTGTGTAACTCATTCTTCTCGTAGATGGCTGAACCGATCTAAGATTCAAATGAAATCTAAGAATCATCTAAGATTCAAATGAAAAGTTTCAAAGTTCTATAAAACATCTTGCTTTTCAGTCAGATCCAACTTCCGGTTTCGGGGATTGTATAAAAATGTCTATTCCACATAATTTAATCAGGTTTATCGGGTTAGCAGATTTGGATAGTCGATAAAAAAACTTAACTTTTTTCAGTTTTAGTGGTATTCAGTTGTCGATCAGAAGGCACCTAAAAATTTAATTCGTGCTATGATCTCTCAAAGATGTCTTAACTGATTTTCAAATGTTTTGAAACAAATGTAAAGTGTACAGTTACTCAGGTGAATTTATCTGACTTCGGCCATACCGCTTTTAGAATTCCGGTTCCAGTATAAAATCGTTTCTCAAAGCTCAATCGTTTTCTCAAAAAAGCCTAATCAAATTTCAGAAACAAAAATTCAAATTGAATTAAACTTATATACAAAATTAATTAGTTTTATACATACATACAAAAATTAATGAATTTTATCCAATTAAGCTTCAAAGTTGTACTCAAAACTGTAATTTATTCGTCATATGGCCATACGAATCGGTTTGGGTTATGCTGGTTCCTGAATACCGGCTCTGGAAGTACCTTAAATTACCGTAAACTCTAAAGTGGAACTTACATATCATGGCATGTTTAATCGATTGTCACACTTCTAGATTTAAATTCGATTGTATTTGCAGTTTCAACATTACAGAGTAATGAGTGATTACAATCTCAAATTGTCGCTTAAAACGACGGTCATTAAAATAATGTAATGAAAACTTAAACACCGAAGAATATTCATGCAAAAAACACATGCGGATTGATAAAAAAAGGTATCATCTCACTGCTAGGTGGATTAATCACGTTTTTATAAAACAAGAGAGTGGCAAGAATTTCAAGGTCGTATTTTTCTTTAAATAATTTTAAAAGTTCTGGTTCCATTTTGCGGGGAATTCAAAGAACTAAGGGAAAATAGTCTTTGTCTGTTTATGAACGTGAGTGTATTCAAGTCTCAGCATAACTACAAAACAACTAAACGAATCGCCATCAAGTTTGGCACATGTACCAAAGGTGGGAATCGATATTTTTTGAAAAGCATAGATACTTACTACACTACTCAGGGTAATCGTGAAGGAGATCTGTAGTACGTTCACTGACAAATTTCTAGCAACTAAATGAGGTTTGTCGAGAAATGAAATTTATGATTATTGAGAGATCTGAGATGGGGCACTGATCATTTGCAATTTGAACATGAACGGAGTATTGTTCGATCGGGTTTCCGTCTTAGTTATGTTTCACTACAAGAGTATTTCACTAAGCAGGACAACTTCGAGAAGTTTTTTCGGTCTTCCCTTCACGAAACATTTCCGAGCAACGCCGGGTAATTCAGCTAGTATTAAATAAAAATCTGGTCCGTTCCCGGTCTTCTGAAATGACCGCACTCACCGCTTGGTGGAGCGCGAGATTAATTGCATTGTTATCATTTCGACCAAAGTGTGCCATGAAATCTCAATATATACAAATGAGCTAACGTATCGAAAGGGTTCTCACGGTTTGACATTGGCATTATGAATGCGATGATGGGAACTCAGCAGTGCAACCAATTTATCACCATTGGTGCCAGTTTCACGGAGGACCGTAGATGTGCGCCAAAAAAAGATCGTGACTGTCATGTCTGGAAATTCGTTTGTTATATAAATACACTGTGAAGCATGAATAGATTTCCAATGTCTTTGGTACTTTATACTCATTTACAAATGTCAACAAAAGGGAGTAATATCTACTCAAATTTTTCGAGAAGCATATTTATACAAAATGTCGTAATACCCATTCTATTCAATTTTTGGTAGGTATGGTTTTTACGAAACAGTGCGACTTTTGATCCAATTCTTTAGAACAACAAGTAAGCGTGCTCATTATCTTGACACACAAATAAAAATTCACATTAGAATCACTTGAAAAATCACGAACATCCCCTAAAATTGATAGAGTATCATCGGTTCGTTTACGTGAATTGACCAAACATCGAATAATTCACGTGTATTCCCGGTGTGAAAAATTCAATTTTGAAAATGGTGAACTGTGAGTCCTTCAAGTGTTAGTAGTTTGAACATTTGTAGGTACTTTGTAGGTACACGTGAAAATTAAGGAGATATTCACAAAAGAGAAAGTAAACAAAGAGAAACTCTCATTGGTTTATGTGCCCTTATGAAATGTTGACATCGAACTGGCAATATAGCTCAACTTGCTGTGCCATCAATCGGTGTCATTTCAAGTGAGGTGACACCACCCAGAAGTGAAGAATAAGAAGAACTTCTATGCAGATTTTCTGAAATAAATGTTCATGTTTTTATGGTTAGAATCCTAATGATTTATATGTAAATTTTGAAAATCTCCAACCAATATTTAAAATAACAGTTTTCTGGTATCTGAATGTGATATGAGTACTACACTACATTTTATATATTAATCAAATAATTTTTACTGGATTGTGCATTAAACAGCTTTAAAATGGGAGCCCGCCTGGGTTCGATTCCCAACCCCGCACATAGGGTCAGAAAGTTTTTCTGGCCCGAAGAGGTGAATGACATTAATGTTAAAGCCTCTATAATTGAAACAAAAAAAAATGGGAGTCCATTAAAACCTACGTGGAAAGTAGGGTCTGACCGCAACATCTTAGAGCTAAGGCAGTGTATCTTATTAAATATGTTATAAAAAAGTAGGGTGGAAAATATTCACATAACTTTTCACGTAACTATGATTGATCGTTTTTTTTAAATGAAGAAAAGAAATGTTTTTTTCTGGAAAAAGATGCCAGTTTTCAGGTCTGGTTCTAGGCGCGAATGTCAAAACCCCTTGAATCAAATTGTTTATTTTTCGGAACAACTGTTTTGCAATAAAAAATTCTCGTCAACGTGTAAACATATTTATGTGAAGTACAAATGCTCGGGTAATCGATCAGAAAAAAAAATTTACCCGTACCCGACCCGTACCCGACCCGTACCCGATCGAAAATAAAAATTTTTACCCGTACCCGACGGGTTTTTGGTCGGGTTTCGGGTAAAATACCCGATACCCGACCATCTCTAATGAAAACATCACTAAGTGGACTAAGAAGGCTTTTTTTAGATTAGCATCACTGTTCTCATACAAATAGGCAACGCAAATGTCAAGCACTAGTTTGGAAAAATGATGCTGACTGTGTGACATAAACACTGAAGCATGCTTTTGTGAACTACTCGAATCAATCTGAATCAATTGGCGTCTAAAATTATTTAATAAATGTATGAAACATATTTTCATGAGACTGTTATGAAAGAAGAGAAAGGCATTATCACACCACTATTTTTTATTAGTGTCACATGTTTCATTGCATTTAGCGTTATATTGTTTCTTCGCATAAATAACTCGACCGAAGCAGGCCGAAAACGAAAATCAGTACTTGCCTGCTGCTTTTAATACCTTTCTCCCAGTTTATGTTACCAATAGAATCACATGGTAGTATTCCATAACGGTAGTGAAATCACCTTTTAAATTTACCTCAAAAACATCTGCATATCAGATTTGGTGTTTTGGCATTAAAAATGCCTTACTCTTCACTATATGGGGCCGGGTGTCAATTAAAAGTTTCAAAAATAGTCGCTTAACCTTTTTGTGTCATAATTTTGAACGTTAATAACTCAGTCATTTGTTGATGGATCGATATAGTTTAACAACCAATTGTTTCGGAAACTTTTAACTTAAACATGTATGGCAACGTCGTTTCAGTATTTCAATAGCATACTATTGAAAAAATGGTTAGAATTGACAATGTTTTCATCCACCAATCCCAGCTGAGGAAATTGACGTCATTTTCTTGTTCGGCATAGGAGGCTTTGCATCATGCATAAAAACACCGCATCATTCTGCGTAGTTCGAAGAGGAATCTATAAATATATGCTGCAAATCATTTCTTGATTTCAGTTTATGCTTGACTGCGAATGAAACAAGTAGCTCGTCCAATGAGGTAATGACTAGATTGTATATGCGTTCGCTCGTTGGATTTTCGCTTTTGCTAACTCACTGTACGAGGCTGGGTGTCAGTTTAAAAAAATGCAAAATAACCGCGTAACCCTTTTCTATCATAATTTTGAACGCTTAGAACTCAATCATTTGTTGATGAATTTATATAATTTAACTACCAATCGATTCGAAAACAATTAACTTAAACTTATGCGGTAATGTGATTTAAGCATTTCAATTGCATACTATTGAAAGATTGGTTTGAATTGACCTATGTTTTCACGAGCCAATGACAGTCTCAGTGAATGATGTCAAACTCTCGTCCGATTTGCGCAGTATGAACTATAGCACAACAGGGAATCTATAAATATATGCCCGAATACATTTCTGCTTTAGTTTACCCATGGCTTATCTTGATTCTCCGGTAACTAGCAGGCCAACTTAGAATTATCGGCAATAGATTTTTCGAACCTAATTAGAAGCGCTTGTATCTCTGTGATTTATTGATAAATTTTCCTCATTTAACTTGATTCGAAAAAGTCTAAAAATGTTTTAATTTGTCAACGTGTAGTGTGCATACTGAAATCTCTATTTACATACGAACAACACGGTGGCGCGCAAAAAAATTCAGTAAAAAGTTGTGTTATGATGATAATCATAGATAATTATTTCTCATTAAATGTGGCTAAATACAAAGAATTATCTCTCAGCATAATCTCTCAGGCCCTATTATTAAACCAAACAATAATCGTGTGACCCAATTGAATAGTTAAAAATTGATTTAGTCGTATCAAGTATAATATTTAGGTCGATTCTTGCTTCCAAGAATCTTATAGAAGGGATCCAGACTAAGTGTAGTAAAAATAATGCAATACAAATCGTTATGCAGTATCGATTTGAACAAGCTGTTGTCTTACCAGGAATAAAACGCTTCAAAAGATTCGGAACATAGTACAAATAAGTTGTTTGTAATTTGTGACTTTTAGTGCATCCATCATCATCTTTATTTTTGTATTTATTATGGGTACCTTAGCATTATTTCATTTTTAATGTAATCGTGGTCGGTCGTGTCTTGTATACAACCCTCTAATTTTTTTTTCATACAAAACTGTTCTTACGAGGCTTTCCCTAAATCGTGTAGTTTATTTTTCCATACACCAAAACATCACTGACTACATTACCCACTTTTGCCACAATCCAATTGAAATCCGGTGACTGTGACAAACAGGGCCCAAAAAACCGAACCGAGGAGGGTGAATGATAAATCCGGAAAATCTTGCTTTTAAATACAGTGACAAACGAACCTCTCTGGCATTCCCTTCTAGCCCGGAGGCTGCTCTATTCAAATTCAAATTCGTTTGACGAATCGTTCGTCATTCGCAAACAGCATTACGTCGCTGCTGGTTCATCGTCCTGGCCTGACCTGACAGGACGGGAGGGGACGGGACGGCACGGGGAATGTTCTGACTGTCTGTCTGTCTGTCGGTTTGGTCCGTGTCTGACGGTTGTCTCTTTGATGTGTTCCGCGCCGTGGATTCCCGTTCGACCCGAGGCGGTTACGGTTTTGTAGTAAAATTGTTTTAAAACGCGTGTGTCAAGTGGCGAAAATCCTTTTAGCTTTGCGGGCTACTCTTTCTCTCTGTGTGTGTGTGTGTGTGTTTGTGTAAGTGTGTGTTCCTACGTCAGGAAGGGTGATGATTTTTCCTCACAGGGAAACAGGGACGAAGGCATCGATTACGGCCGCATCGTATCTCGCACGCGTATCTTCGACAAGTCGTCGGAGTCGGAGAAGAGGAAAATAGGATTATGGTATGTAAATTGGTTTGTAATCGACTGATAGACGGCAGTGAATGGATGAATTGGGCTGAGTGAGAGGATATTTTGAAACTGTAAAAATGTAAACGTTACACAATTGACGTGAAGCTGTCTTCCCTTTGGCCTGGAAGTGGGTGGGAGGACACCGGGTCGGGATAAATGCCAATCGTCTGGGGAAATCATTATCGGTGATAGATGACAGCACTTGACAGGAAAAAGGGAAAGTTGCGAAAAATGAACCCGTCCGGATAGATGAGATGTAAATTCGGAAATCCGAAACCGTGTTGTTACTTGAAATTGTAATTTTCGAAATACATTGATAAATGATTCAGTCATTCTTTGTCCCCGGTAAGGACAATATTAAAGAAATTGCCAACCAGCTGGGACACCGTCCTACGAGTAGGTGAACTTGTGGGAAATCGACGCGTTCGTCTCTCTCTCTCTCTCTCCGTCGCCCAGGATAGCGCAAAGCAATTCCACAATTTACGCTTCTAATTAGTAAAGCACGCGAGATGGGCTTATCCCACGCAATACCGAGAAGAAAACGCAAACTAAAACACTGCACTGCGAGACTGTGTAATACATATTAAATTAATGCTCAAACGATCGTTTAACAGTCGTTTAGATTCCCGTAGGACTTTTTTGTAATTAAAAACAAAGAGATTCTTTGTTTCTAGTTTTTGTCTGCGGTAGCCGGTAGCTTGAAACCGCCGCGTAGCAAGCGGCTAGAGAAATGACCAACGCAGCTACGGTCGGGTCACAGCTTGCTTTGCTTGCGTTTTCGAGGGTGCTAACAGTTTTAGCAACTGCAGATTTTTTGTTCTCCAATGGCGGGTCAGTATTTGCGATTTTAATAATAATCATATGTTCGGTAAACATGATAACAATCCGACGGTGCTAATTAACTCCGCCGCCCTGTGTTTCTCTGGTGGCGAAAGGATGAAAATAATAACAAATGTCAACGGAGACTTGCATTGGGTGACTTCTAGATTTCTAGAAATCACCCAGTTTAGAAATTATTAAACCCATCTAGATCAATAATGTGGAACTTAGCACATGATTTCGGTAAAAACTAGCGTCACAAAAGCAATTCCGCAAATGAGTAGAAAGACATAAAACTTTGTAAACGTTTTCTGTACGACAAATCATTTATTTTGCACGAATGTAGAAACCAATTCGACTGAAATTGATATCTGAAAAACGTGATTAATCCACCTAGCAGTGAGATGATACCTTTTTTTATCAATCCGCATATGTTTTTTTGCATGGATATTCTTAGGTGTTTTAGTTCTCATGACATTATTTTAATTATCGTCGTTTCAAACGGCAAATTGAGATTTTAATCACTCATTACCCTGTAATTTCGAATCTGCAAATCGTATCGAATTTCAATCTTAACGTGTGACATTCGATTGAACATTCCATGAGATGTCGAAGTAAGTTCCACTTTAGAGTTTTTCGTCATTATTTTTGGTACTTCCAGAGCTGGTATTCAGGAACTAGCATAACCCAAAATGATCTGAATGGCCATAAATTAATACGCCAAACAATTTGCATTGCAATTCTATATCGGTATGAATTTTAAAAACTCCATCATCTGTAATTCCAGAATCGGATAAAATTCACCAATTTTATATGGGACCTTAAATCCATTAATTTGAATTTTTGTTTTTAAAGTTTGATTTGGCCTTTCTGAGAAAATGATTGAGCTTTGAGAAACGATTTGATACTGGAACCGGAATTCTAAAATCGGTATAGCCGGTATCAGTTAAATTCACTGTGAGAAATTGTAGTGCGAATTAAAATTTGGGGGTACATTCCGAATACAAAAACGAATACCGCTTAAACTGAAATAAATTTATTTGGTAATCGACTATCCAAATTTGCAAACCCGATAAACCTGATTAATTTATGTGAAATGAACATTTTTATACTAATCACCCTGTATCTCCTAAACCAGAAATCGGATCTGACTAATTTTTATAGGATTTTAAGACCTCTCATTTGAATCATAGATGATTCTTAGATTTCATTTGAATCTTAGATCGGTTCAGCCATCTACGAGAAAAATGAATTGCATTATTTTAATTTCGTTTCACATGTCATCCTGTGGTTCCGAAATCAGAAGTCGGATCCAAATTTGGAAGTATACTAGTTTTCATATGAATCTGAGTTTGTAGAAAACGGTTTAGCCATCTCCGCAAAAAATTGAGTGAAATTATTTGTCACACACGCATTTGCTGATCTCGACGAACTGAGTCGTATGGTATATGGAAGTTATGTTCTTCCAGCTTTTATTGCTGTAAGTAGTTTAAATCAATATAATTATGGAATTACTTTCAACTCGAAAATGCTGATATCATCTGGTTTATAAATGCCATATTCGAACGATTATGTTGCCAAAAACGAACCGTGCTAAAATCGGTCCAAGGCAAATTGTCATGAAAAAGGATACTGTACACAGTCTTTTGGGCACTTAGAAACAATTGTATGTCACAGTATGAAAATCGTGTTTTCCGTTGCTCCCAAGCATTTCTTTGTCATACAGCGCTCAAAACTCCTACTGCTGGAATAAGGGGAAAAGTCGTTTACACGATAATATTGATATCTCCGTTAAAAATGGACGGATTTTAACAAACTATGGCTTGTTGGATAGCTATTACCGTGCGGAATCTAAATCTAAAAACATATTCTGTTTTCAAGGTCAATTGTGACAGATACTGTCAAAAAACTGAAAATATTGACATATAACTCCGTATAACTCAAAAAGTAAACATCCTATCTCAAAACCATTCAATAGCGTTTTGGGTGACGGGGAGACCTTTCATTTGCGACTAGTTTGATCAAAATCGGTCCAGCCATCTCTGAGATCTCGACCTCTTAGTTGACAACACACACTCACACACAGACAGACATTTGCTCAGTTCGTCGAGCTGAATCGATTGGTATATGACATTCGGCCCTCCGGGCCTCGGAAAATTTTTCGAAAGTTTGAGCGAATTCTATACCTATTTTTTTTATATATATAAAAAAAAATTTAAAATGGGATATATTTTTCTTAGAAAAATTACGTTTTGTTACTGCTTTCAAAAAATATTTCTTTTCGAAGACCTATCGGGCGACACACCTAGTTTCGGCTTTCAGTCCAATGTATGTTTCCGTCATTTTCTGAAAGTTACAAAACTTGCAAACAAAGTTATTGATTACAATAACTTTTCAAACACTAAAATTTGAGACTTCATCAGTATCTAATGAGAAACACAAACTGGGAAAAAAACGATATGAATACATCTATGAAATTATAACTGCAAACAGTAGCTTTCTTTTTCAATTGAATAGAAGAAACCGAACATGCTAAGCGGTGCTTGGACGCCACGCAGTTTAATAGTAGTCATATCCCAAACCAAGACAAGCCGTCCCATCGATATGAGCCAAATGACTGAAAACTGTGCAATAACTTTTCTCAACGATGGCAGAACCGATTTTTACAAACTTGAATTAAAATAGCCTAAATATTGTCCTCGGTATCTTAGAGCTAAGGCACACTCTTAATACAAAAAAAGTCAGGAGGGTAATGTCAGAAACATAACTGGATTTATAATTGAACAATTTAGTCATCTAGGATATCTAAATCTAAGTTGAGAATTAATTTCAATATTTTAACAGTTCGGCTGAAAAGTTGGTATCGTTTAATAGAAACACACATTTTTTGCTAAAATTCGTTTTTATTATTCAACATAATTGCCATCAGAGGCGATACAGCGATTATAGCGATCTTCCAACTTTTCGATACCATTTTTGTAGTACGATTTGTCCTTTGCCTCAAAATAGGCCTCAGTTTCAGCGATTACCTCTTCATTGCTTCTAAATTTTTTACCAGCGAGCATTCTCTTGAGGTCTGAGAACAGGAAAAAGTCACTGGGGACCAAATCTGGAGAATACGGTGGATGAGGGAGCAATTCGAAGCCCAATTCGTTCAATTTCAGCATGGTTTTCATCGACTTGTGACACGGTGCATTGTCTTGATGAAACAAAACTTTTCTCTTCTTCAAATGAGGCCGTTTTATTGAAATTTCGTCCATCAAACGCTCTAATATCGCTATATAATAGTCACTGTTAATGGTTTTTCCCTTTTCAAGGTAGTCGATGAAAATTATACCATGCGAACCCCAAAATATAGACGCCATAACCTTACCGGCCGATTGTTTAGTCTTTCCACGCTTTGGGTTCGGTTCATCGCGTGCAGTCCACTCAGCTGACTGTCGATTGGACTCCGGAGTGAAGTGATGGAGCCATGTTTCGTCCATTGTTATATATCGACGAAAAAAATTGGTTTTATTTCGATATAACAGCTCCAAACACTGCTCAGAATCATCAATTCGTTGTTGTTTTTGATCGATTGTGAACTCACGCGGCACCCATTTTGCACAAAGCTTACTCATATCCAAATATTCGTGAATAATATGTCCAACACGTTCCTTTGATATCTTTAGGGTGTCAGCTATCTCGATCAACTTCACTTTACGGTCATTGAAAATCATTTTGTGGATTTTTTTCACGTTTTCATCGGTAACAGCCTCTTTTGGACGTCCACTGCGTTCATCGTCTTCGGTGCTCATATGACCAGTACGAAATTTTGCAAACCACTTACGAATTGTTGCTTCGCCCGGTGCAGAGTCTGGATAACACTCATCAAGCCATTTTTTGGTATCGGCGGCACTTTTTTTCATCAAAAAGTAGTGTTTCATCAACACACGAAATTCCTTTTTTTCCATTTTTTTCACAATAACAAAACTAGCTTCACTCAAAATGCAATATCTCACAAACTAATAATCAGACAGCTGTCAAATTTATACAAGTATCTTTTGAAGGTTGGTACTAACTGAAAATGGTATGGATATAATTCTAGTGGTGCCCTCTCATAGAAACGATACGAACTTTTCAGCCGATCTGTTACTTGTCAAACCTGTTTCTAAAAAAACGAAAAAATTGTATAGCGAATATCCACAAACCTAATTTAAGAATTTTAAAATATAAACTAATCCACTCGCCAAACGTGGACAAAAAGTATCTATAATTTCCTCAAAAATTCATGACAAATGGTGAAGTATTATTCAGTTGTATACTGATATGATATGCACTTCACAAACTTGATACTTTTAGTGAACATCTTGTAAGGCAGTTGTAATTCCTTAAAAAAAAAGATCTTGTGTGAATTTCAATTGGTTCTTTTATAAAATGATACATATTTGGAATCAGCTAGGTGTTTTTTTTTTATTTAATAACATATTTTAAGGCACATTGCGTTAAGCTATAAGATGCCGAGGGCATATGTTTTAACTACTTAAACTAGATTTTTTTTTTATTTTCACATCATATGAGCTTTGGGAGATCTAGTCTTCAACGGGTGGTCGGCAGTGGCTGGCTGGATCTTGTACGCTGGAGTAAACTGGCACGACGTTGGTACGTATCACTGTTGGTCGCATCTTTTCGTTCGTGTGGGTCCGCGGAAAACACCCCCGACTACGGGGAGCCGGCTGATGGCCCGCATAATCATCGACTTGAGCGGCTCTCCGTGGTGGTGAATTTTGTGGAAGAGAAGGAAAGAAACAGAGAGAAGTTTATGTTGTTGAAAAAGGTGGTAAGGGAGCGAAACTACTTAGGTCAGCGATAAGATCTAATTAGTTGACATCGAGATGGTGAAGGGACGGGGACAGGGGAGCAAAAAATTAGTGACAGCAGAAAGATCTTGTTAGTTTTTCGATGAAGATGGTGGACAGACGACATTTGGGGAGGTTCGAGCGGATGTTAGGTACGAGGTTGAAGGAGGATGTTGTGGAACCCTTCAGCAGATCAGACTTGTAAGTTAATGTTCTTTATGAACTGATATAAGAGCAGCATATAGGGAAGGTCTCGATGGGCCAACACGTCTCGTACTGGGACCATGGGAGATATACCTCGGGCCCGAAGGGAGTCAATTAGCTGTGATCTGGCGCCACAATACTCGGTACATACCCAGACAACATGTTCAATGTCGTGATAACCCTTATCGCATGTGCAGAGACCATTCTCCACAAGCCCGATACGCCGGAGGTGCGTATCCAAGGTGTTATGATTAGACATGAGCCGGGACATCACACGAATGAAATCCCGACCCACATTCATCCCTCTGAACCAAGGTTTCGTCGATACCTTTGGGATAATGGAGTGTAACCATCGTCCCAGTTCCCCATTACTCCATGAAGTTTGCCAACTTTCGAGCGTCCTTTGACGAGATACACTGAAAAATTCGTTGAAGCAAATTGGTCTTTCATAAATTTCACCTTCTAATGCGCCCACTTTAGCCAATGAGTCTGCCTTTTCATTTCCCGGAATGGAACAATGTGATGGGACCCAGACTAAGGATATTAAATAAGACCGACCAGATAAAGTTCTCAAGTGTTCCCGTATTTTCCCCAGGAAATATGGGGGATACTTTCCTGGCTTCATTGCCCGGAGAGCTTCTATTGAGCTTAGACTGTCCGTGACAATGAAGTAATGGTCTTTGGGCAAGGTTTCAATGATCTCGAGGGTGTAATGAATAGCAGCTAATTCTGCGACGTAAACTGAAGCCGGATCACTGAGTTTGTAAGAAGCGGTGATGTTTTGATTGAAGATGCCGAAGCCTGTGGACCTGTTGATGTTTGAACCGTCAGTGTAAAACACCTTTTCACAGTTGACTGCTCTAAATTTATTATAAAAAATATTTGGGGCCACTTGAGGGCGCACATGATCCGGGATTCCACGAATTTCTTCTCTCATGGAAGTGTCGAAAATCACAGTAGAATCAGAAGTATCCAAGAAATGAGCACGGTTGGGAACAAACGAAGAAGGGTTAATATTCTGAGCCATGTAATCAAAATACAAGGACATAAAACGGGTCTGAGAATTGAGCTCGACAAGCCTTTCGAAGTTTTCAATCACCATCGGATTCAAAATATCGCATCGGATTAGCAATCGATATGAGAGATCCCAAAATCGATTTTTCAACGGTAAGACGCCCGCAAGCACTTCGAGACTCATCGTATGAGTCGACTGCATGCAACCTAAGGCAATACGCAAACAACGATACTGAATTCTTTCCAGTTTAATGAAATGGGTGTTCGCGGCGGATCGGAAGCAAAAGCATCCATATTCCATTACGGACAATATCGTTGTTTGGTACAGCCTAATCAGGTCTCCTGGGTGGGCACCCCACCAAGTACCGGTTATTGTACGGAGAAAGTTGATTCTCTGCTGGCATTTCTGTTTCAGATACCTAACATGACATCCCCAGGTGCCTTTGGAGTCGAACCAGACCCCGAGATATTTAAATGTGAAGACCTGAGCTATGTTTTCACCCCCTAGTTGAAGCTGTAGTTGTGCTGGTTCTCGCTTCCTTGAAAATACAACCAGCTCAGTTTTCTCCGTAGAGAACTCGATACCCATCTGAAGAGCCCATGTTGACAAGTTATCGAGGGTATCTTGTAATGGTCCTTGAAGATCGGCTGCTTTGGGTCCTGTAATAGACACAACGCTGTCGTCGGCAAGTTGTCTTAGCGTGCAAGATGTATTGATACATTCATCAATGTTGTTTACGTAAAAATTGTATAAAAGGGGGCTTAAGCATGAGCCCTGAGGAAGACCCATGTAACTGAATCGCTTTGTCGACAAATCACCATGCGCGAAATACATGTATTTCTCGGACAATAGATTATACAAAAAGTTATTCAAAATTGGTGAAAGACCATGCTGATGCAACTTCTCAGATAGGATGTTTATTGAAACTGAGTCAAAAGCCCCCTTGATGTCTAAGAAAACTGATGCCATTTGTTCTTTACGAGCAAATGTCATTTGAATTTCTGTTGAGAGCAACGTTCAATCGTTCGTTCCTTTGCCCCTGCGGAAACCAAATTGTGTATCTGAAAGTAAGCCATTAGTCTCGACCCAATTGTCTAGACGAAACAGAATCATTTTTTCGAACAATTTCCGGATACAAGAAAGCATGGCAATCGGCCGATACGAATTGTGATCGGAGGCTGGTTTTCCTGGTTTTTGAATGGCGATAACTCTTACTTGTCTCCAGTCATGTGGGACAATATTATCCTCAAGAAGCCTGTTGAATAAATTCAATAAGCGTCTTTTAGCAGAGTCAGGCAAATTTTTCAACAAGTTGAATTTAATTTTGTCTAACCCCGGAGCTTTATTGTTACACGACAAGAGCGCAAGTGAGAACTCTACCATCGAAAAAGGTGTTTCGTTTCTGTTTGATGAGGCGACGCGCATGATCGTCTGTTCCGGAACAGAGTCAGGACATACTTTTTTAGCGAAATCGAATATCCAGCGGTTAGAATATTCCTCGCTTTCGTTCATGGTGTTTTTGTTGCGCATTCGTCGGGCTGTGTTCCAAAGAGTGCTCATCGATGTTTCTTTTGTTAATCCGTCAACAAACCGTCGCCAGTAACCTAGTTTTTTTGCTTTAACTAAGTTCTTCATTTGTTTTTCTAGCGCCGCGTAATTGCGATAATTATCAGGTGTTCCATATTTTCTGAACTTTTTGAATGCTAAAGATCTTTCCGCGTTCAATGATGAGCACTCTTTGTCCCACCACGGATTGGGAGAACGGATGTTAGTTTTCGCGCCGGGTACACGTTTCGTCTGAGCTTGAATCGCGGAGTCGAGAATCAAGCCAGCCAAAAACGTGTACTCTTCCTCCGGAGGAAGTTCTTGTGTTGTTTTGAGTTTCTCAGACATCGAATTAGCGTATTCTTTCCAATCAATATTTCGTGTGAGGTCATACGAAACATTGATTGTCTCCGATGGTCGTAATCCGCAGGTGATTGAAATTACGATAGGTAGATGATCGCTACCGTGGGGATCAGGGATCACCTTCCACTTGCAATCCAGCCGTAGTGATGTCGAGCAAAGGGATAAATCCAGCGCACTTGGTCTTGCTGGTGGTGCAGGAATCCGTGTCATTTCTCCCGTATTAAGAATTGCCATATTGAAGTTATCGCAAAGATCATAGATCACGGTTGATCTATTGTCATCATGAAGACAACCCCAACCCGTACCATGTGAGTTGAAGTCACCTAAAACTAACGTTGGTGCGGGAAGGAGCTCAATGATATCGCTTAGCCGCCGATGCCCAATCGAGGCCCTTGGAGCAATGTAGATGGAAGCAATGCAAAGGTCTTTGCCTTTAATTCTGACGTGACATGCGACAACTTCAATACCTGGTATCGATGGGAGGTTAATTCGGAAGAAGGAATAGCACTTTTTGATCCCCAAAAGTACTCCTCCGTAGGGATCATCTCGATCCAGGCGAATTATGTTAAAATCGTGGAAGTTGAGGGTTACATTTGAGGTCAGCCAGGTTTCACACAAAGCAAATGCGTCGCATTTCAAACTATTTAAAAGAACTTTGAAGGAATCAATTTTCGGGAGGATACTTCTGCTGTTCCACTGTAGTACAGTGATTGCATCCTTAACCTCGTTCGATGTATTAGCCATCAAAGGATACAATCTCTGAAAGGAGGGGCCATTTTGCAGTCAACTGCTTCAAAAATGCTTTAATTGTTGGCATAAATGTCATCAACAGACTCTTGAGAGGATCAGTGACGTTGAAGGTTCTAAGAATCCAGTCCACAATGTTAGAGAATTTCAGTATTCCAGCACTTGATTGATTCTCAGTTTGTATTTTAGGGGTACTCGGGGTTTTTGGTGTACCGGGAAGTGCAGGAAACTCTTGGTCTGATGCTAAGTTCGCTAGACCAGGAGCCTTTTGCTTCGGTTTTTGGGAAGCACTTCGAGTATTTATAATTTTTTTGGTCCCCGCAATGGATATCCTTGGGCCTTTACAAGGCAGTTTAGGAGATGAGATCGTCCTTCTTTTCCTAGAACCGCTAGGCATAGTAAAGGATGATCCCTCTTGAGGGTCATCGGAATCATTCTCGTCGGTAGGCAAACAATCAAAGAGATTCATCGATTCGACAGGTGGCATGGTGTTCTTCAGCATCTCTGCGAAAGTTCGTTTGGAACGTTCTTTAAGAGATTGCTTCAATTTTTCTCCGCGCAGTTTGTACGCGGGACATGAATTCAATTCATGTGGGTTTTCCCCACAGTAAAGACACTTTGAAGCTTTTTTGCCACATGATTCGTCTGCATGTTCCCCTCCACATTTAATGCACCTTTGCTTATTGCCGCAGTAGGTGGCTGTGTGACCCAGCTGCTTGCAATTGGTACAATTCATTACCCGCGGGACAAATAAGCGTACAGGTAAGCGAACCTTGCCCAGAAGGACGTAATTGGGAAGAGCAGATCCAGCGAAAGTTACCCGAAATGAGTCTGATGAAGAATAAGTTTTTGTCTTATCTTCTGCAATTTTTACTGAACTCAATTGCTTGCAGTCCAGTATTTCAACATTCTGAAGAGCAGGATCTCTGAAACAGCCAACCCCACTCTTCAGAAGGTATTCGCAGGTCAAACTCGCCTCACTAACCACGCCGTCAATCTCCACTTCCCGAGCTGGTATGTAAACGCGGTAATTCCTCGTAAAGGCCTCATGGCGAACGATCTGATTTGCCTGCTCGAGGGTTTTCACGACAACTTTCAACTTTTTCGCTCGAACTTTTGCTATCTGGATAACGTCCGAGTAGTACTTAGCCAGCTCACTTGATATTTGCATCAAATTGAGTGATTGTTCTTTTTTGGACCGGAAGTATACCACATAGGGCCCAGCAGAACCGGTTGGCCACACGCGTGTGCGAGAGGGGTTATCAGGGGAAGATAAATTATCCAGGAGTTCTAAGCCATCCATTTTTATGGAGAGATTATCATTTGAGGGAGGACGCCCTCCGCCCTCGTTCATAGTAAAGTAAACACACGCTTTATTGAGATATGTTGAGATAAACGGGTAGAATGATAAAAACAAAACACTAGGATTATACTTAGCTAGACACCACTAATCCAGTTCAAGGTCAGCAAGATGATTGTCTCTGCTGCTAGTGTGCGGAACCTTCGCACGGGAACAATCACTAGCACCGCAAACAAAGAGCTAACCCTCTTGGATACACAATAGAATAACGGCAGTTTTTGATGATAGGCACCGTCTGATCACTATTATACTAGTCTGGTAAACTATCGAATGTGTGAGAAAAAAACCTTTAGCAAGGAAAAACACACACGGCACTGCTTAAGAGCACGAAATAACGTCCGATCGATCCGAGAGATGCGGTACGAATGTCAGCTAGGTGTTGTCACCATGCCAAAAGTTTTGATCTGTAACAAAGATAATCAAATTATAAGAGCATTTTGGTCGCAGATTGAATGACTAAATTGACCGTCTTAAACAACATGCACAAATGTGTCTCCCTTATATTAGTCAATTAAAAATACACATGGTTCATAACCATTCGTAGTTAGTGACTGTTTTAATAGTGAACAAAACATGTCGTAAGTAAACCGACACGTAAAAATACGGAATATATCCAGTGATGGAGTGCAGTGCCATCACTGAAAATATTCCGTATTTCTATGCAGTGTTGATGATTGCCGAAAATTTGACCGAAGCTGCTCGATATTTATCCATATTGTATACAATATTTTCAATCCGGTAGAAGATGCTACAAGAACTCGAGTCTTTCAATGCATGAACCGTGAGAGAACTTTTCTACATTTCTTCGCTCCACTTCATACTCTGAGTATTTCACGGTCCCTCAAAAAAATTACAGTATGGTTATGAACGGTGCTGTGTGGAATTTACCAAGAGAGAATCGCTAGTTGACAATTATTGCAGAAAATCGAATCGATGATTCGACTTGATGTTTCTTATACTAGGTTGCAATATTTCAAAACCCTTGTGTGGGGCATTCACAGACATTTTCATAGACACAACTTATACAAAGGCTATATGCGCATAGTAAGAATAAGCGGCAATAGTAAAATTATTCTATCGCAATTATCCATTGCCCATATAGAATCGGATCGCGGAACGAGAATAAGCGACCGTTTGTTGCTTCAGAGAGAATCCCCACCGCAGCGAGCTAACCTTTGATGCTCAGACAGGTCATCGAGAGAAATTCGCTCTCGAATTTGTGTCTATTCTATGCCGGTTTTTTGTTGCTGCGATGATATCCGTCTCTCTTCGATGGCACTGATTGAATCGTGTGAAGAGTTGCTAGTGAGCGTTCTTTGATACGATAAAAGCCATCCTTGTTTCTATGTGTCGATTCTGTACGATACAATTGTGCGATGGCTCGTTAAATTCATACTTTGCGCGCCTTATTTTGGCACTGAATTTCACCTTGATGCTCATTCATATCAAACATTTTAGAAAACTTCATTTTGAGTTATATGTAATTATCTCAAATAGTTTTGCTGCGTTAAAAGAGATATTCGCGATTAAGTTAGTAAAGTAAGTCGTATTCACGACAATGTATTGTTAAATGAAAAACAATGTCAAAAATATCTGATGATGAATCCTGAACATTATTTTGATTCCGGAATTACAAGTGAATGGAGTGAATAGTGTCAAAATGTTGATTTCAAGGGTGTTTCATCATAAATGAGCATAAAATGAAAGGTCTTATATTCACGTAGCCAGCTGTTCAATTTCATTTGAATCCGACTCCCGGTTCCAGAGTATAAAATTTGCACTCTATTTTCTCGGTAATGGCAAATATATCACAAAATAAGATTCTGACAAAAAACTTTGACATTATTTAATATTTTCTAGAACATTTTATCCGGATTCGACTTTCGGTTTTAGAACTAGAGTGTGATAAGTGGAAAATGTCCAATTCATATGAATATTTTTTATCAAAAGATGGTAAAAACAAGTACAAATCCCATGAAACTAACTAATAAATTCTTCTAGTTTACTGGAGTTATTAATTTGTGGGTATCTGAGTTTGATTCGGCACTAATAGTTTCCCATGTTCTGTTCCGGAAACACCGAAGGTAGTGAAGAATAACTCCAAAAGTAGAACTCACTTTGATTTCTCAGCGATGTTTAAACCGATTTGCTGTAAAATATCATCCGGATCTGACTTCCGGTTCCGCAATTACAGAGCGATGAGTGTCGAAGTTCTCAAACTGCCATATAAAATGAAGATACAAAACCAGTACGCACCGTTACGAGCTGACACGGAAGAAGAAAACACAAATAGCCTTTACAAACAATGCACACAGCGGGCTTTGTTCAATTGCGTACACGCTATAAAGAAAACGAAAACCAATACCGAAGCCGATTACTTACTCACTTTCCTCAGATATAGCGTGACCGATTTTTTCACAAACTTTGATTCAAATTAAAGTCCCATACAAAGTTTTAGAATAGAACAAGAAATATCATAAAAAAAATTATTGTGAACATGTTAAAAGCCTTTGTTACGCAAAAATTAAGCAAACGCACCGATCCTTTGAGTCAGTGCATCGAACAGAGATCTCTCTCAAACTAATGGTTTCGACATGTGGGACGAAGGATGGAGCAGAGATGACCAAGAAGAATACATACTTTCAAAGGATTTCTCAAATGTATGTAGCTGTAAAACTTCCACAAAATAAACGTGCATTCGAGAAAACCGCGTCTAAAGTTTATTGTCATAGGGTAAGGTTTAACACTTTCCAAACATCATAATGTATCTTTACATTTCGTTATAATAAAGAATTTCAAGCATAGCATAGCAACTCTTGGGCCTGTGTGCCTAGCTCTTATCAAAGTTCACAGTTTTTTTTCGAAGTGTGTACATGCCCAGTAATTTCGAACATCGGGCGCATCGTGCACGAAAGCTTTTGATCGCGTTTCGAGCAAGATCAAAGTTTATATTGTGTATCGCTAAAACAGAAGAGTGGAAGTATACGATAGCAAAGAGTACAACGGCGGATGACTTCAAGTCTTTTAACCTCTATGATCGAAACAAATGAAAATGTCCGATGATAAAGAACCCTATCGGGGAAGCGTCGACCCAATAATGCCTTGATTCAGTGTTGGTAATTGCCGAAAATTTGACAGAAGCTGCTCGATATTTTTCTATATTGTATACAACATTTTCAATCCGGTAGAAGATGCTACAAGAACTCGAGTCTCTCAATGCATGAATCGCGAGAGAATTTTGCTACATTTCTTCACTCCACTTCATACTCTGAGTATTTCACGGCCCCTTAAAAGAAATTACAGTCTGATAATGATCGTTGCTGTGTGGAATTATCGCAGAAAATCGAATCGATGATTCAACTTGATGATTTTCATACTAGGTTGCAATATTTCAAAACCCTTGTGTGGAGCATTCACATACATTTCCATAGACACAACTTATACAAAGGTTATATGCACATATTTATAATAAGCGGCAATAGTAAAATGATTCTATCGCAATTATCCACTGCCCATACAGAATCGAATCGCGAAACGAGAATAAGCGACCGTTTGTTGCTTCAGAGAAGATCCCCACAGCAGCGTGCTAACCTTTGATTCTCAGAAATGTCATCGAGAGAAATTCTATGTTAAATGAGCCATACCGGGTTTTTGTTGTTGCGATGATTTTCAACTCTCTTTGATGGCACTGATTCAATCGTTGAAGAGTTGCCAGTGAACGTTCTTTGATACGATAAAAGCCATCCTTGCCTTGAATTGGTATCTCTTCGCTCTTTTGCGCTAGCGATGCATATTCTAGGCTGTTTTAGGCTGACGCGGTTGATAGAAATGGTGCAGAATTGTTCGATAACCGAATTGTTTAACCCTAAACGCTCAAGGGAAATATGTTTCCCTTCTAGAAAAATCGTTATAGATTCTCCAATTACTATTAAATCGATTTTTTTACTGAATGTTAAAGAAAACTTATTTCCAAGGCGACAAATGTGTTTCTGAACAAATAAGTACAAAGAACTATCAATCTTTATTGCACCTAAAAAGTTTGTGCAAAATGACGCATAGAAAATAGAACACATAATAAATGTGTTATGTGCAACGTCCACAAGTATTTTTTATTTATTTCTAAGATTCATAGGGAAAAATATTTCCCATGAAATTATAGGAAACTTATGCACCCAGCTATGTTTTTCTGGTGATATTCTCTTAATTTACACCAACAATAGCTAAAATATTGTCTTGTACTGACATATTCCGTCCTGCACATCTTATGGTCGTGAAAGGGTTAATCGGACCGATGTGGCCGGACAACATCTCCTGGGTGTAAATAAAAAGTTTGTTGTTTCGTCTACTCGAATCGATTGGAATATTTCCAAGCAATAAGGGTAAAGATATCGAAATCTGTTCAATATTGAACCAACTGTAGAGCCGGTCCACTGTTTGTACGGGGGTTTTCCGTGTTTTAGATTTGCACTCCTATATGTAAAACTAAGAAGTAGTCCACTCGATGTTCTCAGAGACCGCAGAACCAATGTTCATTAGGAACAATAGCCTGCAATTGATATTTTCCAGATCCGATTTCCCATTCCATAGTAACGGGATAAGATAAGCAGAAATATCAAGAGAATTTCACTCTATTTTAACATTCTCAGCAACCGATTCTGCATCCGAACATTTTCATTTCATTTTTAATTTGCTTGGAATTCTAATACTGTCATTTTTCTAATACATAAAGACTGTCCCAGAAAGTATGGACGCAACCAAAAACCGCTGCCATTTCGCAATGGTTCAGAATATGTCAATTTTTATGGCTGCGTCCTGTTGTTTACACACTTCTCTAACCACTTGTGCAGTTGTTTATTCGTTTTCATTAGTTTGTTTCGAAATGCGTCGACTTTCAGCAGAACAACGTCGAAAAATTGTGTACAAATGATGCACAGAACGCGGAATTTCACTGATAAAGATAGCAAAAATGAAAGGAATAAGTGAAAAAGCCGTGCGAAATGCAATCAGGAAGTTCGGTGAGGATAAACCGAAAACGGGTCGAAAAAAAAGGTCCTGCTAACCCTCAGTTGAATAAACGTATACTGAAGGCGTTCGAGCAAAAGAAGGAGGTTTCAGTTCGGGATGTGGCCAAAAAAGTGGACACTTCGAAGTCAAATGTTCTTCGTGCTAAAGAACGTTTGAATCTTCGAACCTATAAGAAACAGAAACAACCAAAACGTAGTCCGAAACAAAAAGCATCGATCAGGCCGAGGGTTCGAAAGCTGTACAATACGATTTTTGCTGGTAATTTGAACTGCATAATCATGGACGACGAAACCTACGTGAAACTCGATTAAAAATCTTTGCCGGGACCACAATATTATACGATGCGAAAAGGGCAAGTGTTAAATCAGTCCGAGACATCGATTGAAGTCGACAAATTGGGAAAGAAAGCTATGGTCTGGCAAGCAATTTGTAGCTGCGGTAAGATTTCGAAACCCTTCATCACCACTGCTTCAATGAACAGCGAAATACGCATTAAGGAATGTTTACAAAAACGACTTCTACCCATGATTCGAAGCCACAAGGATCCTGTTGTCTTCTGGCTAGATCTTGCTTCTTGCCACTACTCGAAATCAACGGTAGAATGGTATAGTACCAAAAATGTCACTTTCGTCCCAAAAGACATGAATCCACCAAGTTGCTCACAACTTCGACCAATTGAGGAATTTTGGGCATTAATGAATGATTTGGGCATTAATGAAACATGTCTCGGCAGCCGAAACCATTCAACAGTTCGAAAAAGATTGGAAAACAGTGTCAAAACTTGTCGCCAAGAAGTCTGTACGGAATTTAATGAGAAACGTTCGCAAGAAGGTGCGCCAGCTAGTCTACAATGGCTAAGTAGCAAATGTTGAGAACAATATTCTGTTGTTGTAGTCTAATATTATCAGTATATCTAATAAAATTTGAATATCTAAAACTTGTGAATTATTTACAGCGAAATCAAAGTGCGTCCATACTTTCTGGGATAGTCTTTACTTCAACTTCACTAAACTGATTATATTCACTTCCAGTTAGCATATTCCAACAGATTAGTAATTCTAACAGTTCTTTAGATAACATTTGGAGTCATTAGAAGGACTTATTTTGTATAATCGCTCTTGTTTGAAGCAAAACTGGCTCCGCAAAATACCTGCAGGCTTTTTTGGAACTTAGTTCTGGACCTGAACCAACCGGAATGATACAACTGCGTAGACTAGAATGACCGAAATATATCAAGTGCTAACCTTTGATAATGAAACAATGAAATTTACACGGCATGTAAATCAATCGTCCCATGAAATAGACATGGGTTGAATCGAAATTTTGATTGAAAACAATAATCGATGTAAAACTGAATTTGATTGCATTCAATTTTCAATTAATACAACTGTACACTTCGAAAAAACCCTGTGATTTTACATCTTATTAGATGCACATAAATGGAGCGTCGCAGTTCACGCAAATGTACTTGGAAGAACATTTAATATTGTGTCAAAAATTCCAGAACATGAAATTCATTTAAATAAAAAGAAAATGAGTACTGATAGCGAGCACCGCGACTTGAACCGAGAACCATTAGATCGCAAAGCACGTCTATTAATCGACTAAGCCACAGAAGCACACAACGGCTTGGCTGGTAAAAGGTGCATTTAAATGCATAAAGTCGCATCTACTAACAAAATGCAAGTTACAGTCGAAACCAGTAAAACTCAAGCTAACCTAACATTAAGTTATTGAAAATGAAATTTTTCGTCATTTGACAAATTAGGTCTTTATGAACTGAGGGATTAAGTCACCTGTAAAATTCAGTTTTTTTTTTGGTTTGGGTTCGTCGCCCCCTAAAAACGTTGCGGCCGGGACGAATGCCCCCTCCTAGTTATGCCACTGGTTATGTCCCTTTAATTTATGAAAAAAAGTAAATCCGAAAGAAAACCTTAACACCCCAAAAAATTTGAAACTTACAGGTGACTTAATCCCACATACGATGTAATTCATAAAGACTTAATTTGTCAAATGACGGACAATTTCGTTTGTGATGACTTAATGTAGGATTAGCTTGAATTTTTGCTGGTTTCGACTATAACTTGCGTTCTGCTAGCAGATGAATTAAATACACCTTTTACCAGCCAAGCAGAGGCCTGCTTCTGTGGCTCAGTCGATTAACAGACGTAGATGCGATCCAATGATTCTCGGTTCAAGTCGCGGCGGTTGCTACCGGTATTTTTTTTATTTCAATGGATTTCATGTCATGGCTGAACGGAGATGGCTGAACCGATTTTCACAAACTTAGATTCAAATGAAAGGTCTTGTTTTCCCATACAAAATTCCTGAATGTTATTTGGATCCGACTTCCGGTTCCGGAGTTATGGGGTAAAATGTGCAAAAAAAAAGAAAATATGTGTTCTAACTTTTCTCATAGATGGCGCGAGCGATGTTCACAAACTTAGGTTTAAATGAAAGGTCCTCTGGTCCCATGCGTAATTCCTGAATTTCATGCGGATCCGACTTCCCGATTCGGAAATATAGGGTAAAGTGGGTTAAAAATTGTATACCATCACTGAAAATGGGGAAAAACCGTCGAAAGTTTTCTAAATCGACCTCAAATCTTTTCCAATTGATAGTTTTTATCAGTAGACGGTCAAACAAACCGATTTCGGTTTTTCTTATAAGAATTGAAGAAAATTATTTTGAAGAACACCACAGTATTATATATGATAGTATGATTGATATGAGAAAGGCATCATTACACCACTAGGTGGATTAAAACAGGTTTTTTTTAGGCGTGTACACTCTTGAAAAACAATTGACGTAAATTCAAACATGTCAAAATTTCTTCGGTTATGACACAATATCACGTTTATTAACATGTAAAAATAATTTTTAGGTTTTTACCGGTGTAAACTTCAACTGAATTAACTGTGATGTTAAAGATTTGTCTTATATTTACATACTTTGAATGGTAATTGTGAGTGAATTAGAACGCTTCTTTTATGTGCATCTTTAAAGACGTGAATTCGCAAACAACGTCACGTCCATCACTGTATAAAATTAAATCTCCATCGGTTTCGATGTAAAATTCAGGAAAATCAGCTGTATAATTCATGGCATGAATCATTTGCATACACAGTTCGAATAATACTTGTGATTTTACATCTTATAAAATGCATATAATTGGAGCGTCATATTTCGCATAAATTTACATTCAAAAACATGTAAAAAACTGTGTGATTTGAAAATGACATGACTTGAAATCGAATGAGATTAAAAAAAAAACGAAATATGGCTAGTAACGCTACTTGAACCGAGAAACATTTGATCGCAATGTAGTGCACAGGTTAATCGACTGAGCCACAAAAGCACATATCTATCTAGTGAATAATTGATACATATAAATCCATGCACCGGCACTTGGTAGCCGAATGCACCTTATACTCGGAATCAGTAAAATTCTGTACGAAATGAATATTGCGTCTTTTGACAAGTTAGGTAGTTATGAATTGTATCGTTTGTAGAATTACCTGTCACCTGTAAAATTCATAATTTCTTTATGTGTATACTTTGGGTTTAAGCATTCCATATTTTCTTATACAGTGAAAGAACTTTTCAACCAACTTTTTCAACCTACAAACGTATCGATTCTCCTCAAATATATATTTTTTTTTACTCTGCGGATGAAAAATTCATCTGTCATGATAATCCTATTCATAGTCCGGTCATCATGCAGTTGAAAAAGCATAGCTTGAAAGGATTATTGAAAGGAGCATTGCCCATCACCTAAATTTACAATTCAAAGAATGTAAAAATGAAATATTTCAATAACTTCACAGCTTATTTAGCTGAATGTGACAACGAAGCAGAGACAAAAATTATTTTTACATATCAATGTAATATTCTGTCACCACTCGAGAAGTTACGTCAAGGTCAGGATTCATTTATTCTAAGAGTGTAACTTAGGACACTCTTGCAAACAACAACTCTACCGACACGGGAAATCGAAACCACTGGGATGACGAGTGTAATGAATAAAATTACTCAATTTCCAGTTGGACATCCTCAGTCCTCACACATAATCAATGGCACGCTTTGTTTTGTGTCACAAACTAACTGTTTATGCACACTTTCGGGTTGTCGCAGTCCTCCGTGGTTCCCGCCGATTATGATCGGCATTCGGATTGTATTCGGCTTGTCGGTTTCGGTTGTCGCTTGTCAGTGGAAAAAGGTTTTCCTCGCCTCAGCAGGCCGAAAAGATCTTTATCGTGTGATGCGAGGGATGTTCAAAACCGAACTGGGGCTTTACCCTTCATTTTAATGTAATTTTCAAAAGAAAGTGAAAATCTTTCGAACCGATCAAATGACCAATCCTACCGGGGGATTTGTCGGGGGAAGCGATGATAGCAACAACAATGAAACGCAAGTCAAACACGACAATAAACGGAGCAGGGCCCCTGACCTAAACACGAGGGGTCTTTCGACGGCCGGAAAGAAAAAGCCGGGAGATAAAAGGCGAGCCTTCTGTTTTGTTGCTGAAGCGTGGCCGGCCAGAAGAGCGAAGGGGAACGACTCGACATTTTTGAAAGCCATGGAACAGAGATGTAATAAGACTTAATATTTTGAATAAATATTTGCACATCACAGGCCGACGGTCTGACGAGGAGGAAGAGGGGTGATGCTGTTACAGGAAACAGTGACGGAAAGTTATGAATGCAACGATAACGAATCGGAAAGGAGAGTGAGTTTGGGTGTGACGGAGGAGATCCTTTGATTATTCGGAAGGAAACATTCTTTTCTAATTTCTAGCTACTTTCAGCGCACGGCACACAATTGTTTGACAAGACCGGGGCCAAAATTCCGAACGTCATCGCTCGGAAAGTGATTTCATCGCGCTCGGTTCGTCCGTCGTGACATTGCAGAAAAATTGTTTGCTTCCATTTCCGGACTGGCACATGGCACATAACTGTAATCGATCAAATCGTGTCGTAGAAAAACACTTGTAAGAGACAGATTTCGACTCGAACCGGGCAGAAATCAACTCCCGGAATGTGCCATTCTTCTGTGTCTGTGGCATGTGTCCAAGTTACGACTTCTGTCGGACCCTTTTCAATTAATCCCGACCATCAGAAGTCACAATCACTCGGGTTGTAATCACGATGACACGGTAGTTTCTGACGATTTGGGATTAGTTGCCAAAAACGGATTTTTTTCAGCTAACCAGTTGTCACGAGAATGTTCTCCGTATCGTTGAACTTCGGGAATCAAAGTATGGAAAGAAAATTTATTCAATATTCTTGAATAATTATTTTATATCCGAACTTTAATTTTTAGACCAACACGACAATGAGAATCAACGCTAATTTAACATCAGAATTAGATTTGATTTGGGTATTCTTTCATATTTAAGAAAAAACACGTTGAGTGCTCAATCAATAAAGAGGAAGAGTTGGCAAAGCTGGAACATTTTGGTTTAGTGATTGTTTTAGGTGACTATTTTTAGCTTAAATATTGGTCAAAGCGGGATTCTTTATAAAATTTCATTGCAATGCTGTTTATATTAATAAATATTCATGAACCCGTCAATAGTTGAGGGTTCGAAAAATATTTATTTCATTCTTACAAAAAACAACTTGAAAATTACATGGTGTAAAAAATTAAGTTTTGTCTACCATTCTGTCAAAAAAATAATATTTAAAAAAATATAAAAATACACTGAACACAATGTAAATTAACTTATATTTTTGCACGAAATTGTATCAGTAAGATGTACCAGAGTTTGCACTGACTCGGGTAAAGTAAGGTTGCACGTTACTGAGTGCTGTGCAATACCCCGTTTTGCCTTAACTTAACATAACTGATTCACGTGAATGCGAATAAAACTGCTTAAAATGCTTCACTTGCAGAATTGTGAAGCTGCAAATTTGAAGCGGAACACGAAGAGAGTAAAATATGACAGGGTTATGTAGGGGACAAGGCCGATTACGACGACATTAGCAATGTTCGAATTCATTCAAAAAGTCGTTTAATTCTGATACATCCACAACTAATCGTTTGTGATTATCTAGAATGTCAAAATTTGAGGGTGGTGGTGAGGTCACTTTGTCCGCGTCCCTTGCCGCTGTTTTTGCCTTTCTCTATAGAAAGGTATTAGAATTGCTGGAAAAACCGACTTTCGAACGGAGCCTCGGAGACCCATAGTATTATATACCATTCGACTCAGTTCGACGAGATCGGAAAATGTCTGTGTGTATGTGTGTGTGTGTGCACTTTTAGAAGATATTTGAACGCGCTCAATTTTCTCAGAGATGGCTGAACCGATTTTAACAAACTTGGGCTCGTTTGAAAGCTACTGTCGGGCCATTGATCAAGTTCGAAGATCAAATGGCTGTGACTTTTGGTTCCGGAGATATGATTGTATAAGTGACGTAACCGACAAAAAGCGTTGTATTTGAACGCGCTCAATTTTCTCAGAGATGGCTGAACCGATTTTAACAAACTTGGGCTCGTTTGAAAGCTACTGTCGGGTCATTGATCAAGTTCGAAGATCAAATGGCTGTGACTTTTGGTTCCGGAGATATGATTGTATAAGTGACGTAACCGACAAAAAGCGTTGTATTTGAACGCGCTCAATTTTCTCAGAGATGGCTGAACCGATTTTAACAAACTTGGGCTCGTTTGAAAGCTACTGTCTGACCATTGATCAGGTTCGAAGATCAAATGGCTGTGACTTTTGGTTCCGGAGATATGATTGTATAAGTGACGTAACCGACAAAAAGCGTTGTATTTGAACGCGCTCAATTTTCTCAGAGATGGTTGATCCGATTTTAACAAACTTGGGCTCGTTTGAAAGCTACTGTCGGGCCATTGATCAAGTTCGAAGATCAAATGGTTGTGACTTTTGGTTCCAGATATATGATGGCATAAGTGACGTAACCGACAAAACAAGATGATTTTTACCGCTCTTATATACATAAGGGTGCCAAAATTTTGGGATCACCTCTATTTTCGTTAAGTTCTAGTGCTCAAAAGTTTAAGCATCTCGAAAAAAGCCTTCATGCAAAATTTGACCTAAATCGGACATGCTTAACGGGTGCTGCCCGGTGGTAAAGGTTTGACAATTTTCGACCTTGAAAAAGCACCATAGGGGGGAGTACATGAAATTTCCAAAATAAAAAATTTTTTTTGATGCCAAAACTCTTAAAACTGCATAAAACATCGAAATTTAGTGTTATCCCGAAAAAATTTTTTTTTGAAAAAATCAACTTTCTGGGACTTTTCATATTTTTTCTAAGTCCCAAAAAGTCGATTTTTTCAAAAAAATTTTTTTTCGAGATGACACTAAATCTCGACGTTTCAGGCAATTCTAAGCCTTTTGGCATCAAAATTTTTTTTTCGATTTCGAAAATTTCATGTACTCCCCCCTATGGTGATTTTTCAAGATATATGAAAATTTCACTAAGTGGACTAAGAAGGCTTTTTGCCTTTCTCTATATTTTAGATTAGCATTACTGTTCTCATACAAATAGGCAACGCAAATATCAAGCACTAGTTTGGAAAAATGATGCTGACTGTGTAAAATAAACACTGAAGCATACTTTTGTGAACTACTCGAATCAATCTGAATCATTTGGTGTCTAAATTTATTTTATAACATATGAAACATATTTTCATGAGACTGTTATGAAAGAAGAGAAAGGCATTATCACACCACTAGGTGGATTAAGAAGGGTTTTTAGATTAGCATCACTGTTCTCATACAAATAGGCAACGCAAATGTCAAGCACTAGTTTGGAAAAATGATGCTGACTGTGTGACATAAACACTGAAGCATGCTTTTGTGAACTATTTGAATCTGAATCAATTTGTGTCAAAATTAGTATCTGAAATTATATAATAAAAGTATGAAATATATTTTCATGAAAATGTTATGAAAGAAGATAAAGGCATTATTACACCACTAGGTGGATTAAAACAGGTTTTTGTCGTGAATACGACCATTTCAAAATTAGCCATATGGAAGAATGGGCAGAACTTAATCGTGAATATCTCGACTTGTATTAATGGTAGCAACATAATTCTTTCACCATTTCATCAAAAACATGATCAGGAATTAAGGATAATATTTTGAACAGTGTGCGATAACCACAAACAACTCAAAAATTAAGTTTTCTCAAAATTTCAAAATAATGCGGAAAACTCTTTACTTTCGCTAGGGTTTTTCGCGCAAGGACGACGATTTTGAGGTAGTCAGGCACATATCTTCAACTGAATGCGTATAAAAGGGGAACCGTGGTGAAAATCGATCATTTCTTTTCGTGCGTTCGATGGAAGCAGACGTCGTGGGAGTTAAACCATCAACCAGCAGCGACGGAGAGAGCACCTTCTGCGTGGTTAAAACCTCAAACGCTCAGGTCGCAACTTTCATTCGTTTGCTGGCCATCAAGACGAGAAGACTGCCATCGCGAGAGTTAAACCATCAATTAGGAATGTCCGATACCGAGTCGATACTTTGAGGTATCGATACTTTCTTTCAAGAATCGGGTATTTTTGGTATCGATATCGCATCAGGGCGATACTGTTAGTATCGATACTTTTGGTCTCGATACTTACAGTATCGCAACGGATTAAAGTCAATTCCCATTACGACGGATTTTATTTTGTTTCAATTATAGAGGCTTTTACCTTAAGGCCATTCGCCTCTTCGGACCAGAAAAATTATATGCGGGGTTTGGAATCGAACATCCGTCCCCAATGGAACATTTTTTTTTCTTCGGATTCGACGAAGCCCCAGGCTCGTGCATGGATTGGTATGACGTGGGCTAGCCGTCGTTGATTTTCGTTCTCGACAACCTCGCTTCGTCCCACAAGTGCACTGAAAGAGAGTGAAATAAGCGAAGACCATCAAGAAAACACGCACATAAAGGCCATACTCTCAGAGGATTCAATCATTTCAATTTTTCACATTCATTGAACTCTCTCTTCAGTGTGCCTGTGAGACGACGCGAGATTATCAAGTACGAATTTTAACGACGGTTAGCCCACGTCATACCAATACATGCGCGAGCCTAGTGCTTTCGCTCCGTCCGTTTCTGGTCCCGTCGTAATAACAGTAGGAATTGTTTCTATTTCTTCGCGTTTTGTCTTCGGCTCATCAGAGCTTAAAGCAACAAAACTCCTAAATGTTCTATAGGAATTGTGTAGTACCCGTGTATCGTGTATCATGGCTCCCACACAAAGTGGCTTGCGGAAATTCTTTGACGTGGTAATATGCGTATACTAGTGGCACAACAAATTTATGGAAAATCCTTTCTGTACATCATAAAATAATGTAACAGTCGACAATTTCATTTTATTTCATTTTATTTCGCAAGTATCAATTGATAATTACAGGTATCGATACTTTATTGCCTTTTGATACCTTGTATCGATACCCAAAATTTTGGTATCCCGATACCCTAGGTATCGATACTTTACCTTCCGAGTACCATCCCTACCATCAACCAGCAGCGACGGAGAGAGCACCTTCTGCGTGGTTAAAACCTCAAACGCTCAGGCAGCAACTTTCATTCGCTTGCTGGCCTTCAAGGCGAGAAGACTGCCATTGCGGGAGCAGCGACGGAGAGAGCACCTGCCATCATTTGGTTTTCGGTAGTCGTAACGAGAAGTTCAATTTTCAGATTTTAGTTCCGCAATATAGGTTTAGAATTCAGAGCCTGCGTGCTGAAACTGGATTCTGGAACTGTATTCCGGAACTAATTTGAGTTTAGAAATTGCAATTCTAGAACTGAAACTGGATTCTGAGTCTGTTATTGGTTCTAAATTTAGTTCTTGAACTCAGGATCCAGTTCTTTATTTTATTCCTTCTTCTATTCGGTTCTTTTTAGAACCATAATAATACTCCTAAAGAATTATGCGGAAATTTACTTTACTGTACTCTATAAAACCCATTCTGGTAGTCATGGCGAAAAATCGTCTTCAAGTTTTAGAGCTTAGTTCTGAAATATGGGTTTAGAATTCAGAGTCTGCGTGCTGAACTAACTCAAATCGTCACTCTTCATCACGAACGCTTTCATAAAAATTTCTTTTCAGAGCCACCATTTTTTTATTATAAAGAACTATACTGCTTATTTCATAATATTTAATTGCGTTTCAGAATGTTTAATGTGACTAATCTGTAATTAATCTAGGCGCATCGTTTAAATTTCTAGTAATGAAAGAGGGGAAAGTTGCACAATGCAAACAATCGATGAACTACCAATTCGAATTCGGAAGCATAAATAAAGCGTGTCATATTCGTATTCACGACATCCAGTTATGTCTCTGACATTACACACCCATACTTTTTTTATTTCAAATAGCAATTCGTCAGCAATGCTAACGTTTTGTTTCACCAGTTCATATATCAATGATAATTTAAATTGTGCTGTAATTTGATCATCAGTTGCGTATTTTATATCGTATGTACGTGAAAGTGATTATTAGTGTATTATTTTATATTATATTATGTTATACTATAACTTTTCTCGGAGATGGCTGAACCGATTTTCACAAATTAAAATTCAAATGAAAGGTCTTGTGGTCTTATCTTGTCGACCTCGAATCTTCTCCAATTGATAGCTTTTATCAGTAGACGGTCAAACAAATCGATTTCGGTTATTCTTTTGAGAATCGCAGAAAATTATTTTGTAGAATACCACAGTATTATGTATGGTAGTATGATTGATATGAGAAAGGTATCATTACACCACTAGGTGGATTAAAACAGGTTTTTGCCGGTTACATCACTTATACCATCATATCTCCGGAACCCGAAGTCGCAGTCAATTGATCTTCGAATGTGCTCAATGGTCCGATAGTAGCTTTTAAACGAGCCTAAGTTTGTTGAAATCGGTTTAGCCATCTCTGAGAAAATTGTCCGCAAAAAAAACGTTGAAAGGTTCACGCACGTACACAGACATTTTCCGATCTCGTCGAGCTGAATCGAATGGTATATATCACTACGGGTCTCCGAGGCGTCGGTCGGCTTAGAGAAAGGCAAATCCTGGGTGTCTTTCAAAATATATTCCGAGTCTTCGATCGAATTTACTTTTCATATTAAATACAGCATCAGTTTACTGAGCCAAAAAAATACACGATTTTGAAATATTTCCGTCGACGATATTTCATTCGAATTTCTTTATTCTACTTCTTAGAACCGAAAACCCAATAATTGAAAATAATAGATCTGTTATAGAACACATAATTTTCACTGCAAGATGTTGAAAAAAAATACGGAAAATTTGCTGTATTTATTCCGTTAGTGTAGATTTCAGTTCAAGCGCAATCGCAACCTAATCTAATTTTCATCGAGGAATCATATGATTCCATCAAATGCAGTGAACACATAAACGAACGCATATTTGGCATACTGCACACATGTTAATTGGGGCAAATTCATCAACAAATTCCCGGAATACAAGCGCATTAAACTAGGTTCAAAAAATCTTTCGCCGAAAGTTGTGAATTGGCCTGCTAGTTCCCGTAGAATCAACAGATTCAATATACTCAAGCAAACACGGTGTGCAGCAGATGGAAACAAAAAGCAAGCATCCAGCGAGCGACAAGCATCTGTTTCGTAGGCTGCTGGTTGCGAATTGTAGTTAACATTGTGAGATGGCATATATTTATAGATTCCCTTTTGTGCGAACGTTCATGCGATCCAGAAGGGAACGATCGAAATCGTCGATCGTGCACGAATAATCAATAAATTGACATCATTTTGTACAGCTGGGATTGGTGGATAAAAACATAGGTCGATTCTAACCATTTTTTCAATAGTATGCTATTAAAATACTGAAACGACGTTGCCATACTTATTTAAGTTAAAAGTTTCCGAATCGATTGGTTGTTAAATTATGTCAATCCATCAACAAATGATTGAGTTATTAACGTTCAAAATTATGACAGAAAAAGGTCACGCGGCTATTTTTGAAACTTTCTTTTGACACTGGCCCCGTATAGTGAAGAGTAAGGCATTTTTAATGCCAAAATGTTTACTAATAGATAAATAACGGTTGAAGACTGTCCCAGAAAGTATGGACGCACTTTGATTTTTCTGTAAATAATTCACAAGTGTTAGATATTAAAATTTTATTCGATATACTGATAATTTTAGACTACAACAACAGAATATTATTCTCAACATTTGCTACTTAGCCATTGTAGACTAGCTGGCGCACCTTCTTGCGAACGTTACTCATTAAATTCCGTACAGACTTCTTGGCGACAAGTTTTGACACTTTTTTCCAATCTTTTTCGAACTAATGAATGGTTTCGGCTGCCGAGACATGTTTCCTAAGATGTGCCTTCGTTAATGCCCAAAATTCCCCAATAGGTCGAAGTTGTGGGTAATTTGGTGGATTCATGTGACATTTTTGGTAATATACAATTCCACCGTTGATTTTGAGTAGTGGCAAGAAACAAGATCTATCCAGAAGACAACAGGATCCTTGTGGCTTCGAATCATGGGTAGAAGTCGTTTTTGTAAACATTCCTTGATGTATATTTTGCTGTTCATTGAAGCAGTGGTGATGAAGGGTTTCGAAATCTTACCGCAGCTACAAATTGCTTGCCAGACCATAGCTCTCTTACCAAATTTTTCGACTTCAATCGATGTCTCGGACTATTTTAAAACTTGCCCTTCTCGCACCGTATAATATTGTGGTCCCGGCAAGGATTTGTAATCGAGTTTCACGTAGGTTTCGTCGTCCATGATTATGCAGTTCGAATTTCCAGTAAGAATCGTATTGTACAGCATTCGAACACTCGGCCTGATCGATGCTTCTTGTTTCGGACTACGTTTTGGTTGTTTCTGCTTCTTATAGGCTCGAAGATTCAAACGTTCTTTAGCACGAAGAACATTTGACTTCGAAGTGGCCACTTTTTTGGCCACATCCCGAACTAAAACCTCCTTCTTTTGCTCGAACGCCTTCAGTATACGTTTATCCAACTGAGGGTTTGCAGGACCTTTTTTTCGACCCGTTTTTGGTTTATCCTCAAAGGAACTTCCTGAATTGCATTTCGCACGGCTTTTTCACTTACTTCTTCCATTTTTGCTAGCTTTCTCAGTGACAGTCCGCGTTCTGTGCACCATTTGTACACAAATTTTCGACGTTGTTCTGCTGAAAGTCCACGCATTTCGAAACAAACTAATGAAAACGAATAAACAACTGCACAAGTGGTTAGAAAAGAGTGTAAACTACAGGACGCAGCCATAAAAATGGACAGATTCTGAACCATTGCGAAATGGCAGCCGGTTTTTGTTGCGTCCATACTTTCTGGGACAGTCTTTAATGATAATCATTGGTAATAAAAATCCGATCACAAACCATATTTTATGTTGCTGGTTTAAAAGTATTACCCTACATAGCATAGTTGAGTTCCTGAATATTATCCGAATCCGACATCCGGTTTAGGAGTTACAGTGTAAAGATTGTTAAAAAATTTATACCATCACTTAAGGGGAGAGTAGAGTCGAACGGATGAAAAAAAACACTCTAAATTCAAATGTTTTGCATGATTCAAAGCATCATTCGAATAACATTTATTAATTTTTTCGTGTAAAAAAAATTGAGAAATAAGTCGGTGAAAGCATCATTTGCGGTGTCCACTGTATTTCAGCGTAGACTTATTAGAAGTCAATAAACAAAGGCAATTTTCAAATTTTTAAATTTTTGGTGGTTATTCACAATCAAAACTTCAATTTTCCACGACAAATTCGCCAATTTGTAGCTGTAAAACTTCCACAAAGTGATCGTGCTTTCGAGAAAAACGCGTTTTATGTTTATAGTCGTACGGGAAGGTTTAAAACTTTCGACAAATCAAATTTTATCTTTGCATTTCGTTATAAAAACATTTCAAGAATGACTTGCAAATTTTATGTCATAAAGTTTTGCGTCAGAAACTTAACGTTAAATATTTTACGTCAGAAAATTTTACATCCAAAATTTCATCTAAAAAATTCTAACATTAAGATTGTTACTTCAAGAACTCGATTTTTCCGAGCAGTTTCTCAAGCACTTTCTCGTTCGATCTATTTTCGAGTACTTTTTTTTCAAGTAGATATTCGAGAAAATTTTTTCAAGCGAATTTTTAAGTATTTTTGTCGTGCAGTTTTCGGAGTATATCTTCGAGTAATTTTGTAGCAGTTTTTCTGAGCAGAATTTTGAACAGTTGTTTTAAGCGAATTTCTTATTTTCTGTTGTCTAAGCCGGTTAGATGTTTTATCTACTCGAATCGACTGGAATATTTCCAAGCGATAAGTGAGGTGGGAAATCTGTCCAAAATTGAACGAGCTGTAAATACTGCTTGTACGAGGTTTTTTCGTATATTCCAAAGACAGTCGATTTTCTCAGAGACTGAAGAGCCAATTTTTTTGAATAAGTAGCCATAGCGTGTCATCCATTTTTTTTTTTTCAAATCCGATTTACCGTTCCGTAGTAACGGGGTCAAGGTGAGAAAAAATATGAAAAATGTTTTCTCGTTTTTAACCTTCTCAGAACTCGCAGAAGTGATTTTAATAAATCAAATAAAAGGTCTTAAAGTGCTAAAACCTTGTGTCTGGATTCTTTTCACTCTATTTACAAATTGTGGAATTGTTTTTAGTTCTACATACTGCCATATTTCTAATAATAATACGACGAAAAATATCATGAAAAAGGGTATTGTAAGCAGTCTTTTAGGTGCATTTGCATACAACAGTGTTAAAATCATTTTCACTTTATCATGCAGCGCTCAAAACTTCTACTACTGGAACAGATATTGATATCTCCGACGGATTTTAACAATCTGTGGATTATTAGATGACTATTACAGAGTGAAATCCAAGTTTCAAGACATATTTTGTCCACAAAGTCCACTTCGTATAACTTAAAAAGTGAACATTCGATCTTAAAACCATTCAACAACGTTCAGGCTGATAAGGAGACTTTTTATTTGTGACTAGTCTGACTTAAATTGGCTCAGTCATCTCTGATATCACGAGCTCTTTGCCAATAATACACAGATATTTGCGCAGTTCGTCGAGCTGAATCGATTGTCATTCTTCATTCTCATTAAACTGATGACACGAAGTCTCCGAACTTCTTCAAAGTTTGAAAAATCGTTAACGCGAGCCATAATAACATTAAATTCAATATATATAAACCTGATAATAAGTCACAAAACCATGTTCTCATACAGCGCTAAGAACAGCTAGACATTGCGTCGTAATTGTTGTGTCAACGATCCCTTTTCGTTGTACCACGTGCAGTAAACTTGAGAGCTTAATATTTAATTGGAAAAATCTGTTACCATCTCGCGTCGTCAATGGTCCTGTTGAGTCCGGACGACCTGTAATTCTTCCTTCTGACGGGTCATCCAAAGCAGTTCAAATTCACCTACAAAAGAGATAAGTCAAGAAAGGAATTAATTAAGCTGAAATTAACATAATCACCCTATTATGAGCGGTAATTTATCTTAGCGTAGATTTTTTTTTGTTGGTTTCATCTTCTAAAGCAAAAAAAAATGAATCATCCTGCGGTTGCTTGGATGGTGGTTAAAACCAACAGTGTAATTACACGTGTTTCAACAGCGACGAGAAAATCCCCTAAATGTAGACCACTCTGCAGCCTGCCGGTTGACAGATGTTGTCTGTGAGTCGATTTTCTCCCACCCACCAAGCCGGAGTTTTCTTTTGATCCATCTCCCGGAATGGAAGACAACCGAGGGTGTACCGGATGGATGGATGGACGACAGTTTTAATTTTACATTTTCCGACTCATTTAGCCCGGGTGACACTTCCAATCAATCTTTGGTCAGCCGGAACTGCTTGTTTCGTTGGGACATCAAATTAAAGTTCCAACGTCCGAATTCCGGGACCAAGCCAAAAAAAAGGGGGAAACATCGTCATCTATCACCGCTCGCTTAGAAGGTACCGGGTGAAAGATAGAGAGAGAAAAAACGGACGTATTTGTGGGCATCGTCCGAACCTTCTGGTAGGTGAATAGGGCAATTAAGTGAGTATTTACTTAAGCCTCGAGCCAACAAACAACAACGTGTGGACGACAACAGGACCAACCCGCCGCAATGTGCTCGGCCAGTGGGGCAAGGATCGATAATTTCCTACGACTTCGACGTGACGTGAAACGACAAGTGCCCGGACAGAACCGGACGAGAACGGATGCTGCAAAATAAGCGATAAACACTTCGATTCCGCACCACACAGCATCCCTCCTTGGCCTCTTTTTTTCTCGAACTACCGAGTCCGCAAAAGGTATTGATGGACAGTTAATTATTTTCTTAGGATTTGAAGCATTCTTGAGCGCCGGGTTAGTTCATGTGTCGTGGACTCGGTGGGTGAGTTTTTCTGATTGATTCTTTGTATGAGTATGAGTTTCGATGGATAACTTTTTTTTCATGTGTTAAACCAAGAGTAAAAGTATTTTTACTGTCATCATTTACGTAATTACGTGTACTGATGTGAATATGTTTCATATTTCAAACATATATTTTCAGGAATCTAAAATTAATTAACTAATTGAAAACGAGGTTCTGGATCAAAAATTGGAACTAAATTCAGTAGAACTTTATCACGAAACAGGCGTGCCGTGAATTGTTATGGATAAAAACTTTTGTAATCAGCTGACCTTCGAAAAATGTGTAAAAACTACTAATGAGTTATGATTTATTCGATTTCTAATTTTGTTCTAAAGATTTGGTCAGTGTTTTTGCTATTTTTACCCAAACTCGTTTCAACTTCAGTTCTGATTTGGTAGTTCCGGCATGATTGCCTAGAATAGCGATTTCCGAACTGGTCCCTACAGCCAATCACTGAGCGCTAGCACACTTTTACTGGGCAGTAAACTCTTAATGGTCAACATATGTTCGAGAACGGAACAGATCTGTGAAATATTTTCAATATATCTGTAAGTTTGAAATATCTTATACAATAAAAAGATATACATAGGACAATAAATCTTTCAATTGAAATGAAATTAAATTTTTATAAGAAAGAAACGAAAAGTTGGCACTATACAGTACAATACTATACTTTATCGGATGATTCGAAGTTTGATTTGAAAATAAAATTAGGTATTTTGATCAGTAGGATTTTGGACAACCAAACCCTGTAGAAACACATAACAACGTAATTCGGAGATTTTGTGTTTTCCATGTCTTCTTATTACTTCAAGAAAGAACAGGACAGGGGAAGTTAATTGAAATACGTTGCAGAAATCACCCAGTGAAGGAGTTTACTCGAATCTCATTTCACGACAATAGACACCAGCATCGGCTCGAGAAAAGAACTGTCAGGGTAAAAAGATTTATATTCTTCAAATTTGTGCTACAACCTGCCATTTTTCAGCATTTAGATTTACCATATTTACAATTCGTATCGGAGTAATGCTATAAATAGTAGGATTTTTATAACTAAGCTGTGTGGAAACATTTAAGAGATCTTGTTTCATTTGCAACCCCATATGGAAGCTCATTGGCTTTCAAAGAGTAATTATTTCAGTCGTTTCAATGAACTATTTGACTCTATCACAGTATTTCATCGATGTGCCATCGCGTACACAGCAAATTTGTACACTAAATTCAATGAAGTCAGCTTCAAGACTGTCCCAGAAAGTATGGACGCAACCAAAAACCGCTGCCATTTCGCAATGGTTCAGAGTCTGTCATTTTTTATGGCTGCGTCCTGTTGTTTAAACACTTCTCTAACCACTTGTGCAGTTGTTTATTCGTTTTCATTAGTTTGTTTCGAAATGTGTGGACTTTCAGCAGAAAAACGTCGAAAAATTGTGTACAAATGGTGCACAGAACGCGGACTGTCACTGAGAAAGATAGCAAAAATGGAAGGAGTAAGTGAAAAAACCGTGCGAAATGCAATCAAGAAGTTCGGTGAGGATAACACCTTTGAGGATAAACCGAAAACGGGTCGAAAAAAAGGTCCTGCTAACCCTTAGTTGGATAAACGTATACTGAAGGCATTCGAGCAAAAGAAGGAGGTATCAGTTCGGGATGTGGCCAAAAAAGTGGGCCCTTCGCAGTCAAATCTTCTTCGTGCCAAAGAACGTTTGAATCTTCGAACCTATAAGAAGCAGAAACAACCAAAACGTAGTCCGAAACAAGAAGCATCGATCAGGCCGAGTGTTCGAATGCTGTACAATACGATTCTTGCTGGAAATTTGAACTGCATAATCATAGACGACGAAACCTACGTGAAACTCGATTACAAATCCTTGCGAGAAGGGCAAGTGTCAAACCAGTCCGAGACATCGATTGAAGTCGAAAAATTTGGTAAGAAAGCTATGGTCTGGCAAGCAATTTGTAGCTGCGGTAAGATTTCGAATCCCCTCGTCACCACTGCTTCAATGAACAGCGAAATATACATCAAGGAATGTTTACAAAAACGACTTCTACCCATGATTCGAAGCCACAAGGATCCTGTTGTCTTCTGGCGAGATCTTGCTTCTTGCCACTACTCGAAATCAACGGTAAAATGGTATACTACCAAAAATATCACTTTCCTTCCAAAAGACATGAATCCACCAAATTGCCCACAACTTCGACCAATTGAGGAATTTTGGCCATTACCGAAGGCACATCTTAGGAAACATGTCTTGGCAGCCGAAACCATTCAACAGTTGAAAAAGATTGGAAAAAGTGTCAAAACTTGTCGCCAAAAAGTCTGTACGGAATTTAATGAGGAACGTTCGCAAAAACGTGCGCCAGCTAGTCTACAATGGCTAAGTAGCAAATGTTGAGAATAATATTCTGTTGTTGTAGTCTAATATTATCAGTTTATCGAATAAAATTTTAATATCTAACCACTTGTGAATTATTTACAGCGAAATCAAAGTGCGTACATACTTTCGGGGACAGTCTTTATAATTATACCGATAGCAAAAAATTCCTATACACTACTTAAGTCCATTGTGACGCATACAAAAATCTTCAACCACACTTCCTGTGAAGTGGCCGCGCTCTGGTGTCGGTTCCCGATTTCCTTACCGTGAGTGCGAATCGGGCACAGCACACAGGCGTGCTTCGTTTGCAGAGGCGGTATTGTGTTTTCTTCTTCCGTACCAGCGCATGTACGGTGCGCGCTTTGAAATTTTTGGCACTGAAATTACTGGGTTATTAGTGCCAAAAATGCTGAAGGTTTGAAATTTTTGGCACTAATAACCCAGTAATTTCGAAACCGAAAGTCGGATCAGGATAAAATTCTGGAATTTAGTATGGAATCATAAGACCTTTCATTTGAAACTAATTTGACGAAGAAAGGATAGCACTGAGAAAAATGAGTTAGATTTTAGAGTTTGTGAACTATATTCCTAGTACTTCCGGAACCCAAATCCCGGGACTGCTATAGCCGAAGTCAATTTGCTTGGCCGTCAACTGACAAAGCCTATCGATCGGAATTGATTTGAGTTCAATGTTGAAATATATTTTCGTGTTTTGAATCACCATCTTGTATAACTATTTGAAATTTTCATCACTTTTCATCCTGTAATTCCGGAACCGGAAGTCGGACTCTGGTGAAATTTGAGTGTATGATACTTGGGACAATTAAATTGAACATTAGCTCGTAAAAATCGGTCACGCCATCTCTGAGAAAAGGGAGGAATTAATTTGAAATTATAATTTTTAAACTAATCACCCTGTAATTTCGGAACCGGATGTCGGATCCAAATAAAACTCAGGAACTTTGTACAAGACAATTATACCTTTTATTTTAATTTCAGTATTTAAAAATCAGTTCACCCATGTCTGATCAAAGTTAGTGCATTTAGACCCCAGTTCGACAAAAGGTTTGAACAGTGATTGCCTAATTTTCTATATGAGAAAAGCAAAACGGTAAGTTTCTAATGCTAATCTGTATGGCGTAAGATTTCTCATGTTAAAATTTCCGACGCAAATATTTCTGAAGTAAAAATTTCCAACGTAAAAATGTTTTGCGTAAAAAATTATTATTTTATTATTTTTGCCGTAGAATATCTGACGTTAAGTTTCTGATGCAAAACTTAATTATTTTCACATTGTAGATTTTAAATCAGTCTAAGTTTATCGAAATTATTTGAGTCATCTTCGAGAAAATTTTGCCGACGAAAAATGTGCGTAAAAGTAGGCTCCGTCACTAATACCATTATATTTTCGGAAACAGAAATAAGATTGTTCGAGAAGCTGCTTGAAAAAACTACTTAAAAATCTGCTTGAAAAGAATTGCTCGAATGTTTACTCGGAAAAACTGCTCGAATACTTACTTTAAATACTGATCGGACGTAAGGCTCGTAAAACTGCTCAAAAACTGTTAAAACAAACCAAACGGAAAACTGCTCGCAAAAATTCGATATTTTGAAGTAACAATCTTATGACGTACTAATTTTTGACTTCATATTTCTCATGTAAAATCTACTGACGTAAAATGTCTCACGCAAAGTTTCCGACGTTTTCTCATGTAAAAATTTATATTACTAAGAGTAAAAAGAAAAATAAATCCAACACGTGTGAGCATTTTCTTCTAGCAAAAAATAAATTTGCATCTTATTTCGATAGTATTTTATAATACACCGATTTGTTTTTTACTTCATTTAGCAGTACACACTTCGATAAAAAAGCATGCGATTTTACATTATGTGCCTTTACAAAAATTTATGCGTTAAAACATATAGTCTTGTGTGATAGGAAAATTGCATGGCATGACATTCATCGAAATAAAACAAAAAATATTACTGAAAGCGACCGCCGCGACTTGAACCGACAATCACTGGATCAAAAAGTTCGACCATTAATCGACTGAGCCACAGAAGCACACATCTGCTCGGTTGATTCATGGTACTTCGGTGCACTTAGTGTAAATGTAAATAGCATTAACTTTACGTCTGTCCAGCGGTTCATGCTGGACCATCCAAATATCGTTTACACTGAGATCTTTTCTTACGCGGTTTTTTTAAGCGGATTTCCTAAATTACATGATTTTTTTCGCGGATTTCCGAAATGACGTGGTTTTTTCACGCGAGTTTTCAAAGTTATCCGGTTTTCTTATGCATTTCCAAGACATCTGGCATAAAACAAACCTTTAGTTTTGCGGTTTTATTTTACGCGGATTTCCGAAGTTACGAAGTCTGTTAACGCCGTACGCTTTTCCCGTGTAAGAAAAGACCTCAGTGTACTCTGAATCACAAATACACATAATATTACAGTTGTGAAAATTAGCCACTCATGATGCAAAATGCTTACTGTAAAAATATAATAATTTCTGACGTGGAAATTTCTGATACAAAAATTTCTAACGTGAAAGATAACAAATAAATAAGAACAAATTGTTTAAAAATGTATTGAAAATATTAATATGAAACCATATATTTGAAATCTATTCTATGCGATTATCGTTTATCGTTTATCGTTTATCGTTTATCGTTTATCGTTTATCGTTTATCGTTTATCGTTTATCGTTTATCGTTTATCGTTTATCGTTTATCGTTTATCGTTTATCGTTTATCGTTTATCGTTTATCGTTTATCGTTTATCGTTTATCGTTTATCGTTTATCGTTTATCGTTTATCGTTTGTCGTTTATCGTTTATCGTTTATCGTTTATCGTTTATCGTTTATCGTTTATCGTTTATCGTTTATCGTTTATCGTTTATCGTTTATCGTTTATCGTTTATCGTTTATCGTTTATCGTTTATCGTTTATCGTTTATCGTTTATCGTTTATCGTTTATCGTTTATCGTTTATCGTTTATCGTTTATCGTTTATCGTTTATCGTTTATCGTTTATCGTTTATCGTTTATCGTTTATCGTTTATCGTTTATCGTTTATCGTTTATCGTTTATCGTTTATCGTTTATCGTTTATCGTTTATCGTTTATCGTTTATCGTTTATCGTTTATCGTTTATCGTTTATCGTTTATCGTTTATCGTTTATCGTTTATCGTTTATCGTTTATCGTTTATCGTTTATCGTTTATCGTTTATCGTTTATCGTTTATCGTTTATCGTTTATCGTTTATCGTTTATCGTTTATCGTTTATCGTTTATCGTTTATCGTTTATCGTTTATCGTTTATCGTTTATCGTTTATCGTTTATCGTTTATCGTTTATCGTTTATCGTTTATCGTTTATCGTTTATCGTTTATCGTTTATCGTTTATCGTTTATCGTTTATCGTTTATCGTTTATCGTTTATCGTTTATCGTTTATCGTTTATCGTTTATCGTTTATCGTTTATCGTTTATCGTTTATCGTTTATCGTTTATCGTTTATCGTTTATCGTTTATCGTTTATCGTTTATCGTTTATCGTTTATCGTCGTTTATCGTTTATCGTTTATCGTTTATCGTTTATCGTTTATCGTTTATCGTTTATCGTTTATCGTTTATCGTTTATCGTTTATCGTTTATCGTTTATCGTTTATCGTTTATCGTTTATCGTTTATCGTTTATCGTTTATCGTTTATCGTTTATCGTTTATCGTTTATCGTTTATCGTTTATCGTTTATCGTTTATCGTTTATCGTTTATCGTTTATCGTTTATCGTTTATCGTTTATCGTTTATCGTTTATCGTTTATCGTTTATCGTTTATCGTTTATCGTTTATCGTTTATCGTTTATCGTTTATCGTTTATCGTTTATCGTTTATCGTTTATCGTTTATCGTTTATCGTTTATCGTTTATCGTTTATCGTTTATCGTTTATCGTTTATCGTTTATCGTTTATCGTTTATCGTTTATCGTTTATCGTTTATCGTTTATCGTTTATCGTTTATCGTTTATCGTTTATCGTTTATCGTTTATCGTTTATCGTTTATCGTTTATCGTTTATCGTTTATCGTTTATCGTTTATCGTTTATCGTTTATCGTTTATCGTTTATCGTTTATCGTTTATCGTTTATCGTTTATCGTTTATCGTTTATCGTTTATCGTTTATCGTTTATCGTTTATCGTTTATCGTTTATCGTTTATCGTTTATCGTTTATCGTTTATCGTTTATCGTTTATCGTTTATCGTTTATCGTTTATCGTTTATCGTTTATCGTTTATCGTTTATCGTTTATCGTTTATCGTTTATCGTTTATCGTTTATCGTTTATCGTTTATCGTTTATCGTTTATCGTTTATCGTTTATCGTTTATCGTTTATCGTTTATCGTTTATCGTTTATCGTTTATCGTTTATCGTTTATCGTTTATCGTTTATCGTTTATCGTTTATCGTTTATCGTTTATCGTTTATCGTTTATCGTTTATCGTTTATCGTTTATCGTTTATCGTCGTTTATCGTTTATCGTTTATCGTTTATCGTTTATCGTTTATCGTTTATCGTTTATCGTTTATCGTTTATCGTTTATCGTTTATCGTTTATCGTTTATCGTTTATCGTTTATCGTTTATCGTTTATCGTTTATCGTTTATCGTTTATCGTTTATCGTTTATCGTTTATCGTTTATCGTTTATCGTTTATCGTTTATCGTTTATCGTTTATCGTTTATCGTTTATCGTTTATCGTTTATCGTTTATCGTTTATCGTTTATCGTTTATCGTTTATCGTTTATCGTTTATCGTCGTTTATCGTTTATCGTTTATCGTTTATCGTTTATCGTTTATCGTTTATCGTTTATCGTTTATCGTTCATCGAAATTCCGTAAGTAGTAATTAAAATAGATTGTTTACATTAAATCTTTGTTTAAATACAATCATCATATGGTTCATGTTTTTCTTTACGTATGATAATCACTTTACGCTCGCCGTTCGCTTTTTGGAACTTGTGGTTGAATCCTAACCGATGTTAAATTTAATGTTTAAGCCCTCATCATCATGAATCCGGATAAAATTCCTAAGTTTTGTCTATGATTACAACACCTTTCATTTGAATCTAAGGCTGTGAACCATTTCGCGGTTAATTTTAACTTTTGGTAAAAAATCTGACACTCGAGCGGTTAATTTGATGTTGTCAAAAATAACCCTGCTCGAGAGCATGGTTATTTTTGATAGATCGATGGTTATTTTCCGACACTGAAAACAATCTTGCAATGAAAATTGTTGTATTAATTTTTTAGTTGAAATTTTTGCCAGTGGAAAATAAACACAAATAACTTTGCGTCCGTCAAATTTTGAAATGGGCCGCAGTTTTAGTTAAATTTAACTACTCGACACAATATAACCACTCAAGTGTCAGATTTTAACCAAAAGTTAAAATTAACCGCGAAATGGTTCGGAGCCTAAGTTTATGAAAATTGGCTTTATCTACTCTGAGAAATCAAAGTGACCTCAATATGGAAATATTGGACCGTTTTCACGATATTTTCCTTCAAGCAGGACTTCCCATTTCCATTTCGGATCTACGATTCTCGGACTCTACATTTTTGCGAACAGCATTCAGCTGCAACCATGACCTACTAATGAACTTTCTACTAATCAAAATTCTCATTCCAGAGTTACTATTTAATGAGTACATTTAGATTGGATTCTTATATGTTTTGATCAAATTTTCACTCTAATATGACTCACGTCATCAAAAAAAAAGAACTACACACTAAATGGATTCCAATTCCGATTCAATTATCAAGTTCATAACCAAACGACCACAACCGTCCGACCGAGCATCTGGAGAAGGGTGTCTATTACAAAAGATGCCAAAGTGCTAATTGCTGCAGTACAAAAGAGCAACAAACTCACAGTGCAAACAGTCAGCACACAATGCAATACAATACAAAAACCCCAGCAGTTCGCGCCTCTTTGTAATGCGAGCATGCAAAAATTAAAAGTGACAAGTGAGCCATAATTAACACTGCAAACACACATGGGCAAACAGGACACGGGATCTGCCAAACGCACTCGGAAACGAGGCGCTAATTTGCTTCGGCTGCAACTGAAAGGGGTGAGAATCTGTCCGGCACATTATCGCCTTAACTCGTTGATGGCGCATATTCTCCGGGGAACTGTACGGCATGGAAATGGGCAGGGGAAAAACTGTCGCACTTTGTATTTATGACAGATCATATCAGCAGGAGGTCAAGTTATGATAAAGGCACTGGCAGATGTTATATTTTTTCGCATGGAACCAAAGCAAAATCGAGTTCCCAAACACAGAACTGTTTTTCCAACTTAAACGCAGACACTTAACTGCGGAACCAAACCCATTTAAACCAACGACAACCAGGATTTATGTCTTAATTAGAATCGTTCCGCATAAGCAAGAAACACCCGGTCCCGGTCCCGGAAGGAAGGATTCTTTTTGGCAAGTCTCTCGACCTGACGTTAAAATCCTAAAATCTCAAATAGTCGTAATTATTTATGGACCTCTTAGGACAAGACATCATCTCTGCAATGTTTCCGCAGGCCCCCGACTGAAGAAAAAAGCTCTCTCAAGTCCTATTAGACCATTATCTCACCCCGTTCGTCGCGAAAAATGTGTTTTTTTTTTTGTTCTGCCTCGACCTAACCGGAACTGTTCTTAAGTAATGACAGCTAATGCCTTCATTTTTCTTGTCCCACCCGACCCGGAACCCCGACCTCAACTCAAACAAAGTCGATTCATTTTTTTCCGTGGAACTTAAAATCATCTTAGGAAAAAAAAAAAAGGGTTAGCCGGCTGGCTTCATCCCACCCTAATTGTCCGCACAAGACGAAAATCCAGGACACGACACAAAAATTTCATAATCGTAAATTTTTTATAACCTTGTATTTTTCCCTCGTGAAATTCTCGGCCCGGGTCTTATTTTTCTTATTCTGCTTCTTCTTCACTGATTGCAGGACATCCGGCAGCTTCGCTCCGTACGCGCCCACCGAGAAATCCCACTGGGCAGATAAACCTCACCTCATTTGCATACAAATTCGTTGAACCGAGGGTAGAAAAAAACCTGTCCAAACGACACTTTGCACGGCATTTGCTGCTATTCTTACAGGGCAACAATTTATATTTTTTGTTGTCTTTTTGCTGGCAACCAACCAGCCAACCAACCAACGGAATATTATTTTTGCTACGCCCTCTTGGATGTAAGTAAGTCGCATCACGCCGTCGACAGCCGAGAAATATTAAAACAGTAATTGAATAAAATTAAATTTTCCGAAAATTATGTCATCACCCTTCCTAATTATCCATCGTCGCGAACGGATCGCCGGGAGAGAGAGAGTGACGAGTGATGCGGAAAAATCGTGCATCTTTCTAACCAACCGACGCCGCTGGTTTTTATCTTGCTTGACACTTTAGGGGATGTAATTTGTTCAGTCGGTGAAGTTGTAAATTGGATTGGAAAATATTGCTACTAACAAGAGTGTTTTAATTTTTGAATAGAGAAGGTGTTTCGATATTTCATGGTATATTTATTTTCGTAATTAGTTCAAGTTTATTTACGCTGGGATCGAATGATCCGATTAAGTTTTAAATTTGATGAACTGGTACCTAAAAAAATGGTTGCATATTTAGTTTAACAGTACATTTATTTCATGTCAATTTCGAACAGATACTTTTTTAAAGCAATTGTTCATTAAATTTCCATATTTTCGATCGCTCAATTCATTTCAATATTTTAGTAGAAGAGGGGTAGGTGTAGTCACAGACTAACAGACAGGACACTCAAATTAGATTCTCCAATCATTTTAACGGTCATTTCGAATATTCCTTTAGTTGGGACAGTACTCGCATATGTCATGATGGCGCCACGTTACCCTAACAAAAACATCCTGTCTGTCATCTAGGCTGTGTTTTTTTTCATTTACCAACAGAGTTGCCATTCATACAGAATTACCTCTAATGTATTGATTTGTATACGTCCATGCGAATTTCATGCAGGATACAGGTTTAATACATATTGCCAAAACTGTATTCATAATAAATTCATAGTTCTATATTGAATTCCTGGATTTTGTCCGCATATATGCACCAAAAATGTGAAAATAATGTCACTCATTTTCTCGGAGATGGAAGTTCTTAAGATGTCATAAAAATATCCCAATTTCCATTCGGATCAAACCCCTTGTTCCGGAGATATGGTGCTCAGTATGAAAACGTCAATTTCAGGAATACTTTGATCATAAGCTACCTCTTTATATTGGCTAGTGATTTTCTCTATTTTGCAGACCATGAGACTCTGTAACCAATAAACCATTGATAGCCCCATAAATGATTTGCTGAATTTTATCCAAGTCCGACCAGCGGTAATTTTTTTTTCCCAAAATTCAAATCGTCATAGAGATTCGTGCTAAATGTGTAGGTCATATTAGTGCATGGTAGAATGAATCGAATGTCACTGTGCCGATATCCAACTTTCGATTCCGGAGGTACCGACAATATTAATCAAATATGATCAAATGGAACTCACTTCACTTTCTCACATATGATTGAATAGATTTTCACTAACTTAAATTCAAATGTAGTGTATCAATGTAGTAGTATTATGCAACAGAAATCTTCAAAACTATTTCCTAAACTTTTTTAAATTGTAGTATTTCGGAGAATTTCTGCTGTAATATACAGGAGAAAATTAAAATGAGAAAGGCATCATCACACCACTAGGTGAATTAAAACAGGTTTTTTCTTTCAAACGACATCGAGATGTTGGAGAACCGATGGGTCAAATGTATTGCTCTAGATAGAGATTATACTGAACAATAAAAAAATTAGAGGGTTGTATTCAAGACACGACCGAGCACAATAACATTAAAAATGAAATGTTTCTAGGGTTCCCATAATAAATACGAAAATAAAGATGATAATGATGATGATACACTAAACTAAAAACATATTCAATTGACTAATTACAAACTTGCTCTAGTTTAAGCGCTGAGATTGTTGGCGAATGATAAAATTGACAATTAGAATCTTTCTTGATTATTGATTCTATTCAATTTTGATCCCTTTCCACAAATTTTTACACTGTTAAGTTTTTGAATAACGTCCTTTAACTAGAAGTCAATTATGATGAATTCAAAGTTACTCGAAAGCTCAATTTTAGATACAAACAACCTAAACATTTAAACCTGAACAAATGAAACTTTTATTTTATGATAATAATTTTCGAGAAACGTACAAACTTATTAATTTTATAAACAGTCAATCGATCCAAGAAAAGATTTTATTTATTTTAACGAAAGACGTTGTACCGGTACACTCAGTAATAGTGTAATTTTATTAATCCTTCTTCAAAATCGTCAATAATCTTCGGAAAATGTCGGTAAATAATATGGCAACAATACGAGGAAGGAAGCATGTGAAACAGTCCGCATAAAATATTTAGTTAATTACATTGATTTTCGCTTTGGCATATTAGGAATATACGGAATGGATACGCAACAAAATTCCGAAATTTTGTTAATATTGTAACTTGATGTTATTAACATATGAATGAACATTGTCATAGTTACAACGCGTGTAGTCATCAGACGTTTATTGTTTTGAAGCAAATAATAATTGAACTGAAACTGGCGGTTAACCAAATTCTACGAGGGTTCCTATTCAAACGATACATGTAAAACCGCAGGTAAACTTACCTTGAGTTTGTATTTGATAGTATATGATATTGCATCTAATTGTACTGTATATGTGAGCTTGTGGAACTCATTTATACTACTAAACCGAGGAGGCCGCTTTTAGATAAGTTTCAGAATTTAATTTTGAATCTTTTGAAGCGTTTAATTTCTGGTGAGACAACAACTTGTTCAGTCACATTGTCACGTTTTGTTCGTATAGGAATGGAGACTTAAGTATGCAAACCGATCCGTTGACAAATTGAAACATTTTCAAGCTTACAATATTGAAGCTTTGGAATCATTAAAATTAGGATAATCCATTAACAAATCATCGAGGAACAAGCGCTGCGAACTAGATCCGAAAAATCTATCGCCGATAATTCTAAATTGGCCTGATAGTTACCAGAGAACCAACATAAAATACTCAATTCAAACCAATTTTTCAATGGTGTGCAATTGAAATATTCAAATAACGTCATCTCTTAAGTTTAAGTTAAATGTTTCCGAATCGATTGGTTGTTGAATTATGTAAATCCATCAACAAATGACTGAGTTATAAGCGTTCAAAATTATGACAGAAAAATGTTACGCGATTAGTTTTGCATGTCTTAAATTGACACCCAGCCTCGGGAAGCGAAGTGTAACACATTTTTAATGGCAAAATCGACCAAAAATTTGCAAAATACAAGGGATATTTCAAAAGAATCGGTAACCACGCTGATTCGGTTCTTCAATAGCTAGATGATAGGTATAAGATACTCAAGCGAACACGGTGTTGCGCAGACAACAGGAAATTTCACCAACAAATAATGCAAAAGCGACAATCCAGCAAGTGAACGCATATACAATCCAGTCATCAGCTCACTGGACGAGCTACTTGTTTCATTCACAGTCAAACATCAACTAGGCAAAGAAATATTGGGCAGCCTATATTTATAGATTTCTCTTCATACTACGCATAACGATGCGGTGTTTTTTATGCATGACGCAAAGCCTCCTATGCCGAACAAGAAGTTGACGTCATTTTGCACAACCGGGATTGGTGGATGAAAACATAGGTCGATTCTAACCATTTTTTCAATAGTATGCTATTGAAATACTGAAACGACGTCGTCATACATGTTTAAGTTAAAAGTTTCCGAATCGATTGGTTGTTAAATTATAACAATCCATCAACAAATGACCGAGTTATTAACGTTCAAAATTATAACACAAAAAGGTTACGCGACTATTTTTGAAACTTTTAATTGACACCCGGCCTCATATAGTGAAGAGTAAGGCATTTTTAATGCCAAAAGTTTTCAGGGTAAAAACTCGACTTTTCCTTTGTTAGGCCTAGTACTTCTCATTTCATGTAGTACATGGTGATTTGAAGAGCCTGGTTGGCAGCTGTCCAGTGGCATAAGCTATCCAATCTTTATCGTAAAATGTTGCTAGTTGATAGTGACAGATATTAGCTCTGGTAATCAAGGATGGTTTTTATCGTATCAAAGAACGTTCACTGGCAACTCTTCAACGATTGAATCAGTGCCATCAAAGATAGTTGGAAATCATCGCAACAACAAAAACCCGGCATGGCTCATTTAACATAGAATCGACACCAGTGCGAGAGCGAATTCTTCTCGATGACATTTCTGAGAATCAAAGGTTAGCACGCTGCGGTGGGGATCTTCTCTGAAGCAACAAACGGTCGCTTATTCTCGTTTCGCGATCCGATTCTATACGGGCAGTTGACAATTGCGATAGAATCATTTCACTATTGCCGCTTATTCTAATTATGTGCATATAATCTTTGTATAAGTTGTGTCTATGAAAATGTCTGTGAATGCTCCACACAAGGGTTTTGAAATATTGCAACCTAGTATGAGAATCATCGAGTCGAATCATCGATTCGATTTTCTGCGATAATTGTCAACTTGCGATTCTCTCTTGGGAAATTCCACACAGCAACGATCATTGTCAGACTGTACATTTTTTTATGGGCGTGAAATACTCAGAGTATGAAGTGGAGCGAAGGAATGTAGAAAAATTCTCTCGCGGTTCATGCATTGAGAGACTCGAGTTCTTGTTGCATCTTCTACCGGATAGAAAATGTTGTATACAATATAGATAGCAATATAGCAGCTTCTATCAAATTTTCAGCAATCACCAACACTGATGGTAACAACAGCTACCACGCAGGCAACCGACAACCGAAAATCACGACACTTTGGATTACAGTGTTTGATCAATTTAGGATTCTAGGGCTTCTGCTGAGCCACAAAAAAGTTTTGAAGCTCTCTAACGATCGTTGACTCGAGAATGAGACAAGATTACGGAGGCTGAATTGCGGCCCATCAACGAAAACTTTGTTAAGTATTGCAATCGATAGAACGATTATTATAATTCAATGTTTGTAGATGATTTCATGCAAATGTTGGCCACGACTCCGCTTTAGATGGCCCATGCGCAAGGTCCAATGTTGGCAAACTTTCTCCCACATATCGACCGGTATTTCACTAATAATACCACCGCCCCATAATCCACACCAAAAAGTGACTTTTTTGGGATGTATTGGTAGCTTTAACAATGCTTCAGGAGAATCTTCACTCCAGATGCGGCAATTTTGCTTGTTGAACTATCCGTTCAACCAGAAATGAGTTTCGTCGCTGAACACAATTTTTCGATAAACACTCTCTTAACCGAGCATAAGTTTTGATGGTAAAGTTCAATAATTTGCAAGCTTTGATCGTTCATAAGTCGATTCATGATTAAATTTTAAACCAAACTGAATCAGTTTATCAATGACACCAGACACGATTCATACGCGATCTGTCAAAACCAGTGCTGCCAAAAAGATACCAGATACAATCGATTTTCTGATGAGGATATATTACCGAGGTATAACTTCTCTCTGTGCTGGATCAAAGCTGTTGGAGATTTTAGTGGGGAACGTTTTATTCCGTGAAACAAAGACATATATCTCTAATGATCAGCATGGTTTTTATCCAGGCAGATCTACAATCACTAACTTGACACAATTTTGTTCCCTTTTTATTAAGAACATTGAAACTGGATCACAGATAGAAACAATATATACCGACCTGAAAGCAGCGTTTGACCGTGTAAATCATACACTCTTGATTGCGAAACTGGAGTGTCTAGGTGCATCGTCTAGTTTCTCTCAGTGGCTTAAATCATATCTCGTAGGCCGAATTTTATCAGTGAAGCTAGGAAATATCGAGTCACAAAACTTCGTTAACGAATCAGGTGTTCCTCAAGGAAGCAATCTTGGACCATTGCTGTTTTCATTATTCTATAATGACATTTCTTTTGTCATTCCACCAGGATGCAGACTTATGTATGCGGACGATTTGAAACTGTTTCTTGTTGTGCAATCGACAGCTGATTGCATGGAACTTCAGCAGCACCTAAACAATTTTTGTAAATAGTGCAATCTCAACCTCTTAACTATAAGTGTGTCCAAATGCTCTGTGATTTCTTTCACACGTAAGAAAAGCCCGATAGTCTGGAACTACTCTATTTCTGGGGAAACACTTGAAAGAGTAACTGTTTTCAAAGATTTGGGTGTGCTTCTTGATTCTCAGCTCTCCTTCAGACATCACTACTCGCATATAATTGCTCTGGAAAATAGAAACCTAGGTTTCATCATGAGGATCGCCAAAGAGTTTACTGATCCATACTGCCTGCGAGCGTTATATTACGCGTTAGTACGGTCTACCCTTGAAACCGCAGTGCACATTTGGTGTCCTTACGCCAGTGTTTGGATCAATAGAATTGAAGCAGTACAATCACGATTCCTGCGATTTGCTCTCAGATCTCTGCCATGGCGTAATCCGTCAGAGCTTCCACCATACATTGAACGCTGTCGTTTGCTCAACATGGACACACTAGACAAACGACGAAATATACTCAGAGCAGTATTTATAGCGAAATTGCTGAATGGACAAATTGATGCTCCTGAAATTCTCTCGCAAATATGTATTAATGTCCCTCCAAGAACGCTAAGAGCGCGGAATTTCTTGCGACTCGACTTACGAAGAACGGAATATGGTCAGAACGAACCGATTAGGGCAATGTGCAATGTTTTCAATAGTGTGTACGACCTTTTTTACTTTTGTGTATCTAGTGTTGTTTTCAAGAATAGGCTTAAGAGACTCGGATAGAATATAAGTAGAACTTAATTATTTTTTAGCACTGGACAATGTTTGTATTCGTTAGGCTAATGTTTTTGAATTGTAACTATGTAAACAAATATGTAAAATGTTAAAAAAGATGATGGGTTTTTACGCGCATTTGATGAATTTCAAATGGGCTTTTCCCACTCCACCAAAAACTCCATTGAGATCAATCCAGGTCAGATGGAAAGAAATAGATAAATAAATAAATAAATAAATAAAAAATCTCATCCCTTCACCTTATTACTTTGAACATGAATAATATCCTAAAACGTATCTGAACCAAACTGTGAAATGTTTAAAAATGAATATTGAAGCTATTGTTACACTTTTCCATTGGAAGAAATGGTTTAAAATTCTTCGCTGATCGTTTTTTTTTTTTCATTTAAAACAAACTCACTTTTCAATTTAGGACACATTGTCGTCTCAAGATTTACAGTTCGTCATGTTTCTGAATATCTACTAATCGATTCGTCTCAAAACATGATCACTGTTTCGCACAATTCACTACCATTGAATGCTGGATGACTTCATTATTAGTAATGTTCACTTGCCACTTGTTTAATTAACGATTAAAAACTTCAAAAACTACCCGACAAGCAAAAAAAGTATTCAAAAATATGAGATGAAAGTTTTTCACTTAGTTCATTTGATTGTGCTTTGTTTTCATCTCATTTGATTTCGCAAAGTTGCCAGGTTTTCTCATAATGTTTTTCTTCTTCAAATTAGCATCAACAAGTTTTTTTTTTGGTATCCGCGACATTATTTTAATTATATTATTGATATTTATATTTCAAAGAAAATATTTCGGCTTTGAATAATACCAGAAAGATCGTGTTAAATACTAATGAAATAACCATTGTGCAAATCTGTTAGGTGTGTGTGTTTCATCGGCTGTGCACAGAGATGCCAGATTTTTCATACAAAATATGTATTGCTTTGCATGAAAAGTCTATATCTGCTCTATCTATTTTCACAAATAAAATAAAATTTCTATAATTTAATGATGTTCAAAGATAATTCTTCATATCTCCGTAAGTCTTTGCCGCACGAGGAGAATCTATACAATATAGATAAATCTGTATAACTGGCATCTCTGGCTCTGCATTTTGTTTTTATAAGGGCTAATGCCTAAACAGTAACAACTCCTGTTTTGTTTTTTTTTTAAGTTTACCAAATTAACGTTACAGTAAAATTCTAAATTTAAAATCTAAAAGTAACGAAAACGACCCAAAAATTTTTAAACGTCGAAATGATTAAAAACTGTTTCTAAAAATATCCCGCATTGTCTCATAGTTGGCCTTTCTAAGAAGAATTCTGACATTTTGAACCTGAGAGTGTAATAGTGCAATATTTTGGTTTTGATTGCTGTCGCCATTGTTAATTTATGGGATGAATCAAGGACCAACGATAGGATAAATAAAAATCCTTTGAGATGGAATTAGGAGCAGAGTAGTGAACATATCAGAAGTGGTTTTGGCCCATTTTTTTAACCGTATTTTAATTTCCAAGAAATGTGAATCAATTCTCCATGTGGAGCAAGGTGAATGAGGCAGAAATATGAAAAAAAATCATTGTGATTTTAGTGGCTAAATCAGGTTTTTAAGGTAACGTTCCTACACGGAACGACCGAAATTAGCTTTGCGCCTAATTCGTATTACTGTTTTTGAATTAGTTGATTTTAACATCAAAACTGCCAAAATAACTAATAAATTGGTTAATATTCCGAATTTAATTTGCTGAAAAAAGTTCTTGCTTTTAGCGAATATATTTAGATGGCGAAAATCCTGGACACAAACCAGCAACATTTTAATCCCACACGAAATTCTCGTTCTCAACTAATTTTGTTGTTAAAATCAAATAGTTTGACGCTGTTTGGCTATCATCATCACTGCAGAAAGACAGCACAAAGAAAACAAGAATGCAATTGGTTTTATTAACAAGTTTATTAGTCAAAAACTCATGAGAAGTGTCAAAGCAACACAATTCGTTGAAAAACAAAACAGGATAGTCTTGTTGAAATTGTTTTGATATATTTTATATATAGATTTGAAATTTCTAACTGACCGATATGTAAAACTGCTGTAAAGTTGCTTGGTTTAAGTTTGTTTGTGGAGTGCTTTCAGCTATCAGTGAATTATTAAAAGACTAACTAACAATCATTTCTGTGACCAGTGCAGAAAGTACATGTTTTTTTTTTTTTTTTTTTTAATAACTATTTATTGGAATATGAGTTAAAATTAAATTATTAAGATTTAAATTGGGTGTTCAGCCACAAGTGGTGACTTTTCAGCCCTGTTTTATATATATGATTTGGTTATTACCATGAAGACATCATTTGCTTCCGCAATTCTGAGATTTTTGTGTAGGGAAAATTCTAAACCTACTTGTATTGTGTAATGGGGAAAAGGAACTTATATACTAACTTACTAACTAATACAGAGAGCGAATCGATTCAATTGAAGATTGCATCGATTTTTGTCGGAATTTGCTTATAATATTATGTGACATTACATCTAATGGTTCTATATTTGTGAGTCTGTGTAACTCATTTGTACTAAACCAGGGAGGACGCTTCAGAATCATTTTCAGAATTTTATTCTGAATCCTTTGAAGCGTTTTCTTCCTGGTGGAACAACAGCTTGACCAAATTGGTACCGCATAAAGCATGGCTGGTCTGAAAATTTGTTTATAAATTAACAATTTGTTTTTTAGACAGAGCTTAGAATTTCTGTTTATAAGAGGATATAAACATTTAATATATTTATTACACTTTGCCTGGATTCCTTCAATGTGATCCTTGAAAGTGAGTTTTTTGTCATACGTTAAACCTAAGTATTTAGCTTGATCAGACCATGTCAATTCCAAGCCATTCAATTTGAGAATGTGATTATTGGTTGGTTTAAGAAAAGAAGCTCTTGGCTTATAAGGAAAGATAATTAATTGCGTTTTTGCTGCATTTGGTTTAATTTTCCATTTCGACAGATAATCACTGAAAATATTTAAACTTCTTTGTAGGCGACTGCAGATCACTCTTAGATTTCTACCTGTGGCTAACAGACTTGTGTCGTCACAGAATAGCGATTTCTGACAACCAACGGGTAGATTTGGAAGATCAGAAGTGAAAATATTATACAAGATTGGAGCTACACTCGAACCCTGCGGAACACCGGCTCGTACGGGTAGCAATTCAGATTTACAATTCTGATAGCTAACCTGAAGAGTACGATCAGTTAAATAATTTTGAATCATTTTGATCAAATAAATAGGAAACTGGAAATCAGACATTTTTGCTATTAAACCTTTGTGCCAAACACTGTCGAATGCTTTTTCTATGTCTAGAAGAGCAACTCCAGTGGATAACCCAGAAGATTTATTTGATTTTATCATGTTCGTTACTCTGACAAGTTGATGAGTAGTTGAATGTTCATGACGAAATCCAAACTGCTCTGGTAAAAAAATTGAATTCTCATTTATATGAGTCATCATTCTTAACAAGATAATTTTTTCAAAAAGTTTACTGATAGAAGAAAGTAAACTAATTGGGCGATAACTTGATGTTTCTGCTGGGTTTTTATCAGGTTTTAGGATAGGAATTACTTTAGCGTTTTTCCATCTTTTTGGGAAGTAAGCTAATGAAAAACACTTGTTGAAAATTTTAACCAGGAGTCTCAAGGCAACATCGGGAAGATTTTTAATAAGAATATTAAAAATTCCATCATTACCAGGAGCCTTCATGTTTTTGAGTTTCCTAATAATTGATTTAATTTCATCAAAATTCGTCTCAATAATGTCATCGTGTGATAACACTTGGGTTGAAATATGATCATACTTCAGTGAGACTTCATTTTCAATAGGACTCACAACGTTCAAATTAAAATTGTGGACACTCTCGAACTGCTGAGCAAGTTTTTGAGCTTTTTCACCATTTGTAAGAAGTATTTGATTTCCTTCCTTGAGAGCAGGAATAGGTTTCTGAGGTTTCTTAAGAACCTTAGAAAGTTTCCAGAAAGGTTTAGAATATGGTTTAATTTGTTCAACTTCTTTAGCGAAATTTTCATTTCGCAAAAGAGTAAATCTATGTTTAATTTCTTTTTGTAAATCCTTAACTATGTTTTTCATAGCAGGATCACGAGAACGTTGATATTGTCGTCGACGAACATTCTTCAACCGAATGAGCAGTTGAAGATTGTCATCGATGATAGGAGAATTTAATTTAGTTTGAGCTTTGGGAACTGAAAGATTTCTAGCTTCGATAATATAATGATTCAAATTATCAATTGCTGTGTCGATGTCCGCAGAATTTTCTAAAATAGTTTCATGATCCACATGATTTTCAATTTGAGATCTGTAATCCAACCAATTAGCTCTATGATAGTTGAAAATAGAACTAATTGGATTAATTATAGCTTCGTTGGAAAGTCTGAATGTTACTGGAAGATGATCTGAGTCAAAGTCAGCATGTGTAATCGGTTCACTACAAATGTGACTTCTGTTAGAACCAGATCAATTGTAGACGGGTTTTTCACGGAAGAGAAACAAGTAGGATTACTGGGATGAAGAACTGTAAAGTAACCAGCTGAGAGTTGATTATGAAGTATTTTACCATTACTGTTATTTTGCCTACAATTCCACTGGACATGCTTAGCATTTAAGTCCCCTATTACGAAAAATTTCGATCGATATCTTGTAAGTTTTTGCAAATCGCCTTTAAAGAAATTTAATTGTTCGCCGGTGCATTGGAATGGCAAATATGCTCCAGCGATGAAATAAATTCCATGAATGGTTTCAACTTCGATTCCCAAGCTTTCAATAACTTTAGTATTGAAAGAAGGTAAAATTCGATGTTTAATTTGCCGTTGGACAAAAATGGCAACTCCACCACCAATTCCAGTAAACCTGTCAAATCGATGAACCACATAATGTGGATTACTTTTCAATTTTACATTTGGTTTAAGAAAAGTTTCTGTCACAATGGCAATATGAATTTTGTGAACTTTGAGAAAATTATAAAATTCATCTTCACTCGATTTCAAAGATCGAGCATTGCAATTTAAAATATTCAAATAATTATTTAACATCACTGTTAAATTTTAAATTCATTATAATATTATTTGCAAATTTCCATCCGATTTGAAATGCTTCAAAAAGTGATGAAGTCGAATTCATTTGGATGATCATTTGAAAAAGTTGATCTTGTAGGTAGATCATTTTATTTTCAGTTATATCGCCTAAATCGACTTCATTTAAAGAAGCGAATGGCATTGAAGAAATATTTGTAGGTAGACTGCCATTAGAAGAAGATGATTTGGCCGGTCTACCTATTAATAAATTGTTTTCGTTAGAAGACGAATTGGCAGGTGCCTTAGAAGAATTTTCAGGTATATTCTGTAAATTTAAGGTCGTTGATTTGACTTGTTGTCTAAGCGAACGAGCGTTTAAAATTTTTTCCCTGACAGGACATTTCAAATAATTGGATTTATGATTTCCATTGCAATTTGAACATGAAAATTTATCAGTGATTTCATTCATTGGACAAACGTCTTTCGAATGCGATTTACCACAATTCAAACACCGTATATCCATATGACAGTTTTTGGTTCCATGACCGAAGCCTTGGCAACGACGACATTGCGTTAAGTTAGCAATACGATTATGCCGTTTATAATGTTCCCAATGAATTTTAATGTGGGAAATGAAACGTACTTTTTCTAAAGTTTTCAAATTGTTTACATCACTTCGCTTGAAGTGTATTAGGTAAAGTTCATGGGAAATTCCAGAGCGTGGTTTAGAAGTACCATTCGCTCTTTTTTTCATAAGTATTACTTGGGAAGGGGCAAAACCAAGCAATTCTTTTAGTTCATTTTTAATTTCATCAATACTTTGATCGTTTGATAATCCTTTCAAGACAGCCTTGAAGGGTCTGTCTGATTTTATATCATATGAATAAAATTTATGAAGTTTCTCGGACAAATATCGAATAAGACGTTCATAATCTTCCAATCCATCCACCAAGACTCGACATTCTCCTCTTCGTCCGATTTGAAATGAGACTTTTACTTCCGGGAGAAAAGTAGAAAGCTCAGTACGGAATGCTTTGAAGTCGGAAATCATCACCGTCACTGGTGCCATAGATTGATGTTTCTTCCCAGAACGACAAGCGTCCATTTTGGGAATTTTTGAAGAATTTTCTTCTATGTCGCTACAATCGGATTCAGGAAGAATCTCGTAAATATTGTTAGACGGCATAGGATCAACGGAAGGGAAATCCGTCCGTTGTCTTTTATTTTTACATTCAGATTCTATAAGATCGTGAATGTTATTAGAAAAATGTTGAATAACGGATTGTGATTTATTCCGTATTGAATTATTTTTAGCCTTAGGCTTGTTGCCTTTCCGGTTGGACGCAGGCATTTTTGAAATTAATGAAATTTTAAATTAAATTAACTAGGCTAAATTAGTCTTCGATTAGACTCCTAGCTAGCCTTAAAAAAGGCTGATTAATTTCTTAGTCACTCTAATATCACTCTTTGTATCACTTAGTCACTTAGTTAGTGATTCAGGTAGCCTTGAAAAAGACTGAATCCTTGAATCAATGAAACTCTAGGTAGCCAGAAAAAAATTCCAGGAGCCAAGAGCTATTCGCGTGCGGTGCGAACGACTGTTCAACACCGACTGAAGTACATGTTTATTGCATATTCTATGCTTGCTTTGCCTTTCCGACTTCTATCTCTGAACTTTTTGTATGAGACATCTGAATGCTTCGGTTTCCGCTTAGTACATGTAAATAAACGAAAATATACTCGTTTAGTCGCTCAATAATCAGAAAAGAAAGTAAAAGGAAAGCTACTATCCGAAATGGTAAGACATTTTCATTGGCCATTCATTACATTCAGTGCCTAACCAAAGCAGATCGTTTGTAATTACGCTTCGTGATTGTAAGTGAGAGTTTACAATGAACAACCAAAATGTTGCTATGGAGAAGCAAATCATTTTTACAGTGCATAAGAATTCAACAAATTAGATAAAATGAGTTATAATCAGGACCGTACCCATATGTATTGTTTCTTTTGTTAAGAGGCCTTTTACAAACTTAGGAAAGCAGTTATTAGTTTATAGTGCAAAACCAATTATTCACATTATAAACAGAAATAAATTTATTAAACTCAAGAAAGTTTATTGATCAAATCAACTGACAATTCCAATTAAAATAAATTAATTAATTGGACTCGTTTTGGCTGTAGCTAAAATTAACAGTTCGTATTAGTTGGAATCAGTATATATTTTACTTAACTCAAGAAGGTTTATTGTTATTATTAACTGTCAATTTTCATTGAAATTAACAACAATATCACTTAATTCAACAACATTTTTTACTGAAATCAACAATAATTATTTGTTAAAATCAACCATAGTTTTGCTGATTTTGCTAAAAATATTAGTTGAATGAAAGTGGAGCGTGTCTTGCTAAGAAATGACAGCATGTAAATGTTGCAAAATCAACTGAAAAATTAGCAAATTCAACCAACTTTTTAGCATTATTAAGGGGTTCAAAAATAACAAATCTGAATTAGCAAATATAAGAATTTTTTAGTTGTCCTAAAAAAATAACTAACTAAAATCAGCAAATCAACTAATTTTTTCGCCAAAAAGCTGATTTCGGTCTTTGCGTGTAAAAATGAGATGAAATAGGGAGCCCTTACCCTACGCAAGATAAAAAATTCTCTATTTCTTTTATATTTTCCGATATCAATATTTTTCCAGGCATCAAGGCGCAGTGAAATCCAAGCCTTCAATGTCTACTCACGGAAAGACCGAAATCAGCATTTTGGCGAAAAAATTAGTTGATTTTCTGATTTTAGTTAGTTATTTTTTGAGACAACTAAAAAAATCCTACTTTTGCTAATTTAGATTTTTTAATTCTAATTCCCTTAATAACAATAAAATATTTGTTGAAATGGCTATTTTCTTTAGTTGAATTCACCAATTAAACGTGCTGTCATTTCTTAGCTTACCTTATCACACGCGACCCAACTAGCTCAATTAATTACAATCTCAGGGTCGGCTACCGTTTAAGGGAGGACTCGATCAACCCGAAACTTACCGGATAACAAAGCGAACTTATGGAGAAATGACTCTGAAAATGCGTTCTGACTCTGAATAAAAAAAAACGACGGGTGGGTAATGTCAGAGACATAACTGGATGTCGTGAATACGAAAACAACTGACATGTTCCTTAACACTTCCGAATATCAATTAGTTGATCAATTGTATGAATTATGCAAGCATTCCCCTTTTTCACATTTTTCGCAAAAACAAAGAAGGCTTCACTTGATTTCGATTACTGTGAATTTCACACAGCGAAAAGTGCACAAATCTAATCAAACAGTACTAAATTTGCACTAAACTGAGGTGATGCTCTTCACCGTTGCTTTTTCACCAATCAAACAACTGGCAGCTGTGACGTAATCGCTCTTGTCGGAAGTGAAACTAGCTTTGCAAACGACATACAATAGCAGTGGCGATAGAATCCAAACTGATCCAATTTTTGTTAAGAGGTTTCTTCTTACGTGATTTCGTTTGTAGTTTTTTAACTGATGGGTGGTCCTAACGGCTATAAAATTTGCCGCATACAGAATTTTAATGTCGATTATTTTATTTTGGATTTGCATTTCATCGAAAGAAACTATCAGAATGCTGTACGGGATTCATTCCATTCCTCTTTGATACTCGTTTATACCAAACATTTCAGAAAAGTTTAATTTTGAATTATTTGAAATTATGTCACACAACTGAAAATTTTATCATAAAATTGTGATCATATTTCCGATGGCATGTAGCAAAAATTATGTTGATTCGTTAGATACAACAAGAGATATTCACGATCAAAAACTTATCACTCTCTCAGAGGGTAAATTTTGAAAAGGCGCCCCATAGTAAAGTAAGTCGTATTCACGACAAAAATATATTTTTTTCGATTTGATCGAATCACTTAGTAAACAAGTTGATTATTTAGCATCTGAGCGGTCCTCTAGTATATCTACGAATGCTAGTGGCTGGCCCAAATTAGGTGTGAAACGGCGCCGTGGAAACAATGGTCAGCCAGTGCAAGCTGCTGTTGAACATGGAACAAAGTCCATTGACCTTAGTGATTTGTCTGTTCCGTTTATCGTTACTCCTCCTGCAACCAAAAAGTTTTGGCTGTACTTATCTGGGTTCCAGCCTTTAGTGACCGCCGAAGATGTGCAGAAAATTGTCTCTCGCTGTCTAGATGCAGCCGTTTCTGCCGATATCGTGCGGCTTGTTCCGAAGGATGCAGATGTAACGAAACTATCATTTATCTCGTACAAAATCGGACTTGACCCTGCGTTCAAAGAGCAATCGCTTGACGCTTCAACCTGGCCCAGTGGACTTCTATTTCGTGAATTCGTCGACCAACCTAAAACACGTAGTGTTGCAAGGGGAGCACCGACTATCCCTTTAGACAACGCTGCAGAGTAGAACTAAACTCGACTTCAGTTGCTGACCCGGGACACCCCGCATCATGCATTAAGGAAGTCTCCCTACCACTCGACCCAGTCGCGCTCCCCGCTGACATCCGCCATCGTCATCGTCCCGGTCCTGTGGTTGGTGATGGTAGTGGAGGCTTCCGATATGCTACTCCAGGCGAGTATTTTATCCATTCAGAGCATTCGGTACCTGATATTCAATCACTTTTTAGTAACCACTCCCACCTGAATTCAACTTTAGTGGATCCGGGGCACCCTACATCAAGCATTATGGAAGTCCCTGATCCCCCCGACTCAGTCGTGCTCGCTGCTGACATCCGCCATCGTCATCGTCCCGGTCCTGCGGTCGGTGGTGGTAGCAGGGGCTTCCAGTTTACTATCTCAGGCGAGTACAATAGTTTTTGTGAGCCTGCTGTTCCTGAAAATTCTTCACATTGCAGTGCTACTTTTTTCAACAACCTTACCATTTACTACCAAAATGTGCGTGGTTTACGGACCAAAGTAGAGACATTTTTCTTGTCTGTATCGGAGGCAGAATACGATATCATCGTTTTAACGGAAACCTGGTTGAACGAGCAAATTTACTCTGCTCAACTTTTTGGACATCACTACGCTGTGTTTCGAACCGATCGGTCACCGTTAAACAGCCGTAAATCACGAGGTGGAGGAGTTTTAATCGCTGTTTCCAAAAATCTCAATTGCTACATTGAACCTACATCGATCTCCGACACCCTAGAACAGCTTTGGGTTGTCGTCAAGTTTGCTGAGATAAATGTTAGTATAGGTGTTATTTATCTACCACCCGATCGAAAAAATGATTATACGAGTATTAGTGATCACGTGAACTCGCTGGGATCGGTTGCCTCCCAATTGAGCCCTCATACACCCTCGCTTCTTTTCGGCGACTATAATCAATCTGGTCTTCGGTGGCTTTTTCCCGAGAGAGGCGCTCCGCGCATTGATCCGTTGCATTCACACATGTCTGCTGCATGCAGCACTCTTTTTGATGGTTTGCATTTTCACGGTTTTAGTCAGATTAACAATGTACTCAACAGAAATGACCGCTTACTGGATCTCGTTTTTGCAAACGAATCTGCCACACCGTTATCTACTATCTCCTTGCCAATTGAACCTCTAACGAATCTCGATGCTGACCACCCAGCAATCAAAGTCATATTCAGATTGCCAATTCCAGTGGTTTATGAAGAGCCCACCATTTCACATGATCCCGATTTTCGTCGAGCTGATTACAATGCACTGAACGAGCTACTTTCTTGGACTAACTGGAATGCTATCGATTCCTCTACCAACGTTAATGAAGCTGTTGAATATTTCTGTACAGTAATAGATCACGCTGTTTCCCGTACTGTTCCTGCCAGACGACCTCCGCAAAAACCTCCCTGGTCAAATCTTCGTTTACGAGCATTAAAACGTGCTCGTTCTGCTGCTCTCCGGAAATACTGCAATTGTCGGTCTCCGTATTTCAAACACCAGTTCAACATTAGAAGCAATAGATATCGTCACTACAATCTATTCCTTTATTCTCAGTACGTTAAACGGATTGAGCAAAGCCTTCGTCGTAAACCCAAACTGTTTTGGTCGTTTGTAAATTCCAAAAGAAAAGAAACTGGTCTTCCTCGTTCAATGTTCTTGGAAAATGAGACAGCCAACAATGAAATCGAAAAGTGCTATCTGTTTGCTCACCATTTCAAGCATGCATTCCATGAACGATGCGCCACAACGATGCAGATTGATGAAGCAACAGCTGGATTACCGCGAGACGTACTTAGTTTCGAGTTGCCATACATAACGCAGGATATGGTTATTGCAGCCTTGAACAAACTAAAGCTATCATTTGCTGCTGGTCCCGATGGAATTCCTTCGTCTGTGCTTAAGCGCTGTTCATTCGTCTTGAGTTACCCGTTAGCAATGCTATTCAATCTTTCGGTTCAACAAAGTGAGTTTCCCACGTGTTGGAAGTCGTCCTTTATGTTTCCGGTTCACAAAAAAGGCGACAAGTGCAATGTTGCTAATTACCGAGGAATTACCTGCTTGTGCGCATGTTCAAAACTGTTTGAGATCATTGTCAACGACATCTTGTTCGTCTGCTGCAGAAATTACATTGACACCCAGCAGCACGGATTTTTCCCTAATCGTTCCGTGTCGACGAATCTCTTACAGTTCACTTCGAACTGTATACGGAACATGGACCGTGGCCTGCAGACTGATGCGGTTTATATTGACCTTAAAGCGGCATTTGACCGGGTTGATCACGGAATTCTTCTAAAAAAATTAGAGGTACTTGGAATCTCTACACGAGGAGTTGCATGGTTTAAGTCTTACTTGACGAATCGCTTTGTTCGGATTAAAATTGGATCTTCGACTTCGGAGACCTTCACGAATCTTTCGGGAGTGCCTCAAGGTAGTATCCTTGGTCCGTTACTGTTCTCTATCTTCATTAATGATGTATCAACGCTGTTACCGCCGGAATGCCGTTTGTTCTATGCTGACGACACGAAACTTTTCAAAATTATTGAAAGTCTGTTAAATTGCCTGGAGTTGCAAAAAATGCTTGATACATTTCAAATTTGGTGTACCAAGAATTTTTTGAAATTGAGTATCGAAAAATGCAGTGTTATATCTTTTCATCGAAAAAGTGCATCAATAGTATTCGATTACAAAATCGCTGGACACACGCTAACGCGAACAGAACATGTGAAAGATCTCGGTGTGATTCTTGATCGCGAAATAACCTTCAAACTTCACTATGAAAATATTATTTGCAAAGCAAATCGGCAATTGGGATTCATATTCAAAATTTCCTCCGAGTTTCGCGATCCTTTGTGCATACGATCATTATACTGCTCGCTGGTACGGTCAGTGCTTGAGTCGAACGCGATTGTCTGGTGTCCATATCATTCAAATTGGATATTGAGGATTGAAGCAGTGCAACGCAAATTTGTGAGATACGCATTGAGACTTTTACCCTGGAACGACCCCATACAGCTACCGTCATATGTGGATCGTTGCCGTCTCTTAAGCATTGAACCCCTGGAATTAAGAAGGACTTATGCTCAAGCTACATTCGCAGCGAAATTGCTTCTTGGTGCTGTTGATTGTCCCGCATTACTCGAACGTCTGAATATGTATGCTCCAGAAAGATCTCTTCGACAGCGTAATTTCTTGCTCCTTGAAACACAGTATACTGTATACGGACAGCATGAGCCATTTAGATCCATATGTCGACAATTCAACGAGTTCGCTGAGTTTTTTGATTTTAATTTGTCGTCCAATTTGTTTTATCGTAAGCTACTTGACCTTTTTCGTGTTGTGTTTCATGATAATTTAGCCTAAGTTGAATGATTTTTAGTTTAGTTTACTTTATTCATTAAGACACCTATTGTCAGATGGATTATATAGCAACAAATAAACAAACAAATAAACAATAGGTTCGTTTATTGATGGATTCCAAAATTTTCGCACGGCGATGTACGATGAACGGTGGGGCCCATTGATGAACGATGAAGAGAGAAAGGAGAATGGCATACCTGGGGAATTTTCGACGACGTGCGTGGCGGACTTTTGGCGGCTTTATTTCCACACCGCGTTGAACTAACTGAACTTTTATCGAAAATAAAGGACTCAACAGAAAACGTCCTATGCCACTCAAGATCACTTTTATTTTATTTATTCATTTATTTGGAGCAGGAAAAAGCCCAATGGAGCTGAAATAATAATCTCTCACTCCAGCAGGCATAAAACCTCCTCATCGTTTATATCAACAGATTACAACAATCCAACAGATACATGTATGTACTTAATACTATCAATTAAAACTAAAACTCTGACACTAAACCCATCGGGTAAACGATGGTGATTTTGCATTAAAACTAAAGAAGAAAAGAAATATGCTTTAAAATGGGAGGTAGAAGGAGGGAGTGGTGAATGAGAGTTGGCGAACGAAACGGGGCTAGGTTCGGCATGTAGATCTAATTAGTGGTCGAAAAGATGGTGGAAGACGAATAAAAAAAGAGGGCTAGCAAACGAGGTTAGAACCGACATATAGATCTAATTAGTGTTCAAAAAGATTACAGAAGAACGATTAAGAGCGGAGAAGAGGAGATACAACAGGATTAGTTACAACGAGCGAATTTATTAGTTTTCAATGGAGATGGTGGAGAGAACGAAGGGATGGTCGAGCGGAAAGAATTAACATTAGTATTTTAACTGCAAAAATAAAGAATCATGGAATAATCGTTGTATCGCATTACGAGAGAGATGAAAATCAAAGTCCTGTGAGCAACTATTGAAAAAAAACGGCATTAACTGGAAAAGGGTTCATTATATCCGTAATTGGTTCTAGCATGGGGAATTCGTATAAATGGATGAGAACGAAGACTTCGACGATGAATGTCAAAATCGATCAATTGTAGGAGATCAGGACTGTCAACACGTGATTGAATTAGATCAGCAATAAAGACAGCCTTGCAAACGTTCCTACGTACAGACAGCGGATCTAGCTGAATAAGCCGACAGCGATCTTTGTAACTAGGAAGGTTGAATGGGTCCCTCCATGGTAGAATGCCTTCATGATCCTCCGTCCAACTGTTTGCCATCCTCACTTCTCTCTTTCTCTCTCTTTCTCTCACTCCTTATCCGGATACAGTAGTGTTGTGGAGTAAAAATTCCCAAAAGTGGTATAATTTTAGCTGTACTCCCGGTTCTCGAACATATTAGAATTTTAGCTATCAGTGCGGTCTTTTTGCCGTCTTTTGCCGTTGCGGTGTTTCCGGTACATAGTGGTTCTATATTTTTTGTGCTATCGTTTGAGAAGTACAGCTGCGTTGGCAAACAATATCTCTTGATCACCAAAAGGGAAATCAAGCTAAGCCCCAACACCTGGTATGGATGTCCCGGGGTGGAAGCAAAAGGTCTCTTTTAGGTTTACCTGCACCATATGTTAAGCAGTGGGTCCGTAATTTCTCTAACGATAGCGTTTACAAACTTTTTTTTTCAATTTTTTTGGTTTGTGCGTAGTTATGGAGTAATTATTTAATAGTGTTAGTACATTTACTTAAAAGCTATGTTAAACAAAAATACAAATTTTGATTTCAACAAAAAATAATAAAGCTAATGACAGTCTTTACAGAGCCAGAATAACAAAAAACAAAATTTAATTAACTTAGGTACTAAATCTTATACTATCGAAAAAAAAGTATTACTAGACATTTCTCCAATGTTAAACGTTCCAAAGGAACGGTAACAATTGTAATAAATAATTTTGGAACGAAATGTTTAAAGTCGCTTCAATATCCAAGATGGCGACTTCCGGTAAATCGATAGTCGGTACATACCATCAGAATATGGATATTTTCGGAACGGGTTTGGTGAGTAAATGTCGGAAAACGACGTATGAGGTGGTTCTGAAGTTCAAGATGACGACTTCCGGTTTATTTATATTCCTTGAAAACCCCAAATTCCTCAATTGACAATTCGGTGAGCCAATTAGTAGCGAAATGTTTGTATGGGACCTAGGGGTATTATTATTTGTATTTGATACTACCCTCTTGTTGATAAAGTAATTCAGATTGTACTGTCAAATGGATCCATAACTATCTGAACAATTCTAAAAAAAAGTGAAGTTCTTTCACTTCATATCCCATGATATCGGATAAGAGTCTTTTTACGTTCAACTCACCTTTGGGTAAACACGGTCAAAGTGGAAATATCGCTAAGTGGAAATCACAAATGAAAATACGTTGAGTAAGGGCACTGTGATAACTTTGGGGATCTAAACGGTTTGGTAGATTAGTACGTGCACGTTTCTTAATCGTTCCGTGTTGCCAGAACTTTTTTTTATTAAATTCTATTTCTTCGTTGAGTTTCATAACAGTATATAACATGTCTTACAACGTCTAGTAATCTTCGTGACATATTAATAATATAGTACTATTTTTTTTTCGTTATAAGTTTTAGAAGATATTTCTCGTACCCATGAGAGTTATTCCATATGGACATGTATCCTTCCTTTGGCACATGAGTCTCTTCCTTTCGGTTTTCGTACTAAAATGTTTCTTGTTTTGTTAAGAACTTTAGAGTTTCGTACATGCTTTTCCCAATCTAACTAAGAAATTGAACCGGCAAAACGTGCTAAACATTGAGAAACGTTAAAGGAACTGTTTCTATCCGACTTTGCATTTAAAAATACTTGAAAGGTTTTCAAAAATAATTTGCACTTACCCGATTTTTGCATTCAGCCGTTCATGTATGCAGTGAATATAACACATGGATCAATAAGTCCCGAGACTAAAGCAGAGATGGCGCTCGTAGTAAACCAGTAATCACGTCTTTCTAGAGTACTGACCTTTGCTTGAAACGGGTCAAAATTTTAAGTCGATCCGATCAGAAACAGCTGAGTTATCGAGGTAGGAGCAAAGTCGTTTTGTAGTTTGTTTAAAAAATGGAGAAAAAAAACCGAATTTCGTGTTTTGATAAAACATTGTTTTTTAATGGGTAAAAACACCGTGCAAGCGAAACAATGGATTGAAAAATATTATCCGGACTCTTGTCCATCATGGAACAAAATGCACCCTGCCACAAGTCGATGAAAACAATGGCGAAATTGAACGAATTAGGCTTTAATCTGCTTCGCCACCCGCCAGCCATACTCGCCAGATTTAGCCCCCAGTGACTACTGGCTCTTTGCTGATCTTAAAAAAAAACACTCCAGGGAAAAATATTTGGCTCAAATGAGGAGGTCATCGCTGAAACTGAAGCTTATTTTGAAGCGAAAGATAATTTTTTTTTATAAACATGGAATTGAAAAATTGGAAAAACGTTGGAACCATTGTATCACCCTAAAAGGTGGTTATGTTGATGAATAAAAAAAATTTGCAAAAAAAATGTTGTTTCCATTGTTAGTCTCGGGACTCATTGATCCATGTGTTAGTTAAATTTGTACCAAGTTTGTCAAAAACTGATATTGGCCTTTGAATTATCAACAAACTTTAGAAAAATCCCATCTATTCTCATGCCATTCTCCACAACCAGGCGACAACCAGCCAATACGGGGCGAAAAACCTTTCATATTTTTCCGCAAAATTTATCACCCGATGATAAATTCATGAGATTTTTCCCGCACTGACACTTGCTTCCCTTTCCGGAGTTCCGCAAAAATGTCCGAGAACGAGTGGGGCTGCCGTTTGCTGATTTGCCTTGTGCCGGCTAGGAGATATAAATTTTGCAAATTTGCGATTTCACCCTCCCTGCTGCTAGACTGCCACAAAAATGCAAAATCCCTCGCGTTTCACTCGACTCCCGAAAACAGCGGAGCCAAGCCAACGGAGAGAAAAAAAGTGCCATCGATCACAAGCGCGTCAAGTATTTTTATAATGTGCGAAACATGTACTTATGACGTCAGAAGCACTCAATTTCCTCCGACCTCGCCGCACATTCAGACTGTCAAATCTTCGCTGTAAGGCTTCTGTGTTCCACTCGCACTGCGTGCCGGCCGACAATCCAAGCAACCTTTGCTGCGAGGAGGGTGAAAACGTTTCTGCACAAAAATTCTTCGCCAATTTTTTTTCCACTTCTTCGTCGTCGTCGTCGTCGTTTTGTTTTCACGACACAATCCACCACATGATAGGGGGCAAGATTAGCTTCCTATTCGGTGCTATTGTTTTTCCCCCTCTCGGCAGCAGGCATACTTCGCGTTCCTCCTCGTCCCACCACGCCCCCGCCGATCGTCCAAATCCGAATGGGAAGTGCGCTCTCAGGGACCATTTACTGCCACTTCGGATTCCTTGCTTGTCAGTCGCCACTCCACGGCACTGCACTGACATTAACGGGCGGCAATGCGTCAAACAGTAAATGTCTTTAATTAGAAATAAATTAGAAAACAGCTATTAAGTGTGACATTTAATATTACGTATAAATTACCAGGGCAGCAGCACCGGATGGGACGGAACCACTAAGGTATGGCGAAAGAAGGATATTTTTTTGTTTCAGATCTGAGCATCGAATGGAATGGGAAAATTGGCTCCAATGGAACGCGGAAATGTGGAAAACGGTAAAGGACTTGGAAGAGGAATTACACACCTATACCATTATTTGTTTTATTGTTTTCAGGATTAATCACTTTCTGGCTGAGAGTTTGCGTTGGCGGTTGGAGGTGGAACGTAGAGACAAACGAGGTGTCTTGTTTGCTAATGGAACGGATAGTTAGAAAGACTGATTCGGTTGGAATCGGGATGAAATTTGGGCCCATCCTAGTTGATTCTGAGCTGAATAAGTACTTTTTAATGTAACATATCTCTCGCTCTCGATGGTTGCTGTCGTAAGCTATTTGAACAGCTTATTACTAATTACAAAAATCTTTATTTTTTATCCATCTTAACCTACGCAAAATTCTTACTAACCTAAAAAAGATATCTAGGAATACTACATGCAATGAAATGCCCCGGGTCTCACACAGAAAAGACGTGAATAGTTTCGAAATGTGTACAGCCTCTAGATGCCCAATACCAAATTTCATGACAATCTATCCACTAGTGTTTCAATTATAGCTGAACATATCAGACGAGCTCTAGTTTTCATCAACCTATGGAAAAAGACTACAGAGTTTCGTCACCTGATAACACTGCAATGTTGAAATTGAATGATTTGCGATACAGATTGGTCAACCATCCCCCTTATTCTCCAGACCTGGCCCCCAGCGACTATTATATATTTACGAACCTGAAAAGGTTTTTCCAGGGAAAGATATTTTCGTCGAATGCTGAGCAGAAATGGAAGCTTATTTCGAAGGCCTTGACAAATCTTTTTTTTTTCAAAGGGCATCAAAATTTTGAAATACTGATGGGTCAAGTGTATCGCTTTAGATGGAGATTATACTGCACAATAAAAAAGTTTTCATGGCAAAAAATCGACTTTTCCTTTGTGAGACCCGGGACATTCCATTCTCATTCCATATAGTAGATATTTTCTTACATTATTGTATTTTCGCGCAAATTTCAGGCTCTTCATCGGATTCCCCAATCAAATAACTGTTATAAATAATATTTTTTCTCACTGACAAGGTTGCCAATAAAATTAGTTATTCGTCCTGAAAGCATCTCCCCTTATTAGATGCGGCTATTTACCATAATAAAACATTAGGATTCATCAGTTCAGTGTTGGTGATTGCCGAAAATTTGACAGAAGCTGCTCGATATTTATCACATTGTAGACAACATTTTCAATCCGGTAGAAGATGCTACCAGAACTCGAGTCTCTCGATGCATGAACCGCGAGAGAATTTTTCTACATTCCTTCGCTCCACTTGATACTCTGAGTATTTCACGGCCCTTCAAAAAAAAACAGTCTGATAATGATTGGTGCTGTGTGGAATTTATCAAGAGAGAATCGCAAGTTGACAATTATCGCAAAAAATTGAACCGATGATTCGACTAGATGATTCTCATACTGGGTTGCAATATTTCAAAACACTTGTGTGGAGCATGCACATACATTTTCATAGACACAGCTTTCAACCAGGTTATATGCACATAGTTAGAATTATTGAGCTAATCGAATAATTATAAAAATCCCATAGCAATAATAGTAATCGATTAATAACCCAGAAATTCGAATAAATTTCTGTCGATTAGTTTCAATTATTAAATAATCGAGTAATTCGAATATTCCGACATCCCTATAAGCGACCGTTTGGTGCTTTAGAGAGAATCCCCACAGCAGCGAGCTAACCTTTGATTCTCAGACGGGTCATCGAGAGAAATTCGCGCTCGCACTGGTGTCTATTCTATGTTAAATGAACCATGCCGGTTTTTTGTTGCTGCGATGATATCCGTCTCTCTTTGATGGCACTGATGGAATCGTGTTAAGAGTTGGTAGTGAGCGTTCTTTGATACGATAAAAGCCCTCCTTGGGATTCATTTGTATAGAGTTTTCATAACGACCTGAGTGCAATGTGTAGATTCTCTTTATATACTTCCTATCTCAATTATTACGGGTTATTCTTGAATTATTCGGTTATTTCCTTAGCGAAGGGTAACAGATGATAGTTTTAGTTGAAGACACGGTGTGCTAAAAGTACCGTAATAATCGAAAGAGAAAGTAAACAAAGAGAAGCTAACATTTGCACTTAGGTCGTTATGAAAATTATATACTGAAATGATAGTGCAGCTAAAAATAAAGCTTTGACTCCATTATTATCAGATGTTTGTTAAAAAATAAATCGTTCAGCTAAAAAAGATTATAATAATTTTTTAAAAAACCTAATTCTTGGTAACTATTTTTGCCTTTCTCATATAGAAAGGCTATGCAATCACTGTGAAAATCGACTTTTTAACCGAGGCCCGGAGGGCCGAATGTCATATACCATTCGACTCAGCTCGACGAACTGAGCAAATGTCTGTATGTGTGTTTATGTGTGTGTGTATGTAACAAAAATATGCACTCACTTTTCTCAGAGATGGCTAAACCGATTTTCACAAACAAAGATTCAAATGAAAGGTCTCATAGTCCCATAGCCTGCTGTTGAATTTCATTTGAATGTGACTCCCGGTTCCGGAGCTATATGGCAATATGTGAAAATTTTAGAAAAAGTATACACTCAATAACTTAATAATAATGATAATAATAATAATAATAATAATAATAATAATAATAATAATAATAATAATAATGATAATAATAATGATAATAATAAAAATAATAATAATAATAATAATAATAATAATAATAATAATAATAATGTTAATAATAATGATAATAATAAAAATAATAATAATAATAATAATAATAATAATAATAATAATAATAATAATAATAATAATAATAATAATAATAATAATAATAATAATAATAATAATAGTAATAATAATAATAATAATAATCCTACTACATGTTTTATGCTGTTTAGCTTGACTTACATATGCAGAAGTAACAGAAACGCAGGTTCGTTTCGTTTGTTAGATTTCGTATAATTGGTTTAAGAAAAATAGAGCATGAGATAGTAAGTATAGGTTTAACTACGTTCAAAATTGTTCTAATTTGTAGGTCATATTTCTTGGTAGTAGACGAACCAACTTCGTCTATTCCGTTTATCTGAATCCGGTTTCGGAAGAATTGGAAATAGTGATTAAAAACTGCAAAAAGGATCTCACTCACTTTTCTTGGAGATGGCCAAATCGATTTTCACAAACTTAAAGGTTCAAAAGAGAAGTTTCATACGGAATTCCTTATTTTTGAGGATACTACATTCGGTTCCGGAACTACAGGGTAAACAGGATTTATAGAGTTTGTGAGATTAGGTCCGAACAAATTTTCCTATTTCTATTCAATAAACAGTTGTATTTGCGAATTTCACGGTTATATTTATGATGTAATGGGTAATATGAGAAAGGCATCATTACACCACTAGGTGGATTAAAATAGGTTTTAAGTTCAGAGCCTACCTGCTGGCATTGACTTCTGAACTTGGATTGTAGAACTGAATTCAACGCTTTAATTTAGGTTTACAGAATACAGAATTACATTTACAAAATTCAATTCTAGAATTGTCAGAAATTTGCAAGAAACAAAAAAATGCTACTGCCTATTTTGAATAGACAATTTGACTCTAACGCAACAACCCGCATACGCATGGCTGCCAGATGGCTGACTAAACGCTGCCAGCTGGAAAAATATGGCTGGCAGACATTCTGGTGACCGACTGCCTCACCGCTGCCAGATATACAACTCAAACGATACAACCGTATCCACCAGGATTTTTCCACATTGAAATCTTTGACATTTTCAGCGAAGGTGAGAAGATGAAAACGCTCGGCTAACTTATGTCGTTTTCGTTTTTAAATTGCACTACACCGGTGTAGCGAAAGCTGCACTGAAACCGTTCGTTTTTGCCAATTGCACTACACCAGTGCTACACTTTTTCTGCACCGATACCACTGGTGTAGCACTCATCAAAAGTTTGGTGTAGCTCTGTGCAATGGAATCGTTTATTGTAGTCAATGGTTACTGTTTATGTTTTCGTCAGTTTTGTTCGTTTATGCATGCCTCAGTGTAGCACTGCACCGGTGTAGTGCAAATTAAAAACGAAAACGCCATTAGATACAGGCGACTTTGTTTTGTCAAATTGAATTTGACAACCGTCACTGAATCAATTTTGGTAGCCGTCTGGTGGCCATGGCTGCCCAGGTAGCCAAAACGCTATGAGGGAAAGTTCACCGGATCGGCAAGTTTTAAATTGAAATGTTGTTCAAGCCTCGGCTTGATCGCAGTAAGCGTGTGCGTAGGACGCAGTTTTTTCGTCTTTGTCTACGGTTCCGATACATAAGGAAAGTTTTCAAACTAGAGTCCCGTTCTAACTATTTAAAGTCTTTAGAAAGTCTTTTCTCAAATTAGAGTGATTGTAAGCTCAATTTTTTAATACTGAAAATCGTATAAACTCGAAGCTTAAAAACATAACAGACAACATCTCTCATTCCATGATCGCATCGCTTTCTTAAAACGAATCCAAGATCTCAAACCAGCCCAGATTTCTAGCTCCTTGAAACCCATAGAAGAGTATGATAAGTCTCCGTCCTTCCGTAAAGTAAGTGAACCATTAACATTTTATATATTTTATATCCTTTAACTTTGAGATGTTCCATCAATTGTATCGATTCCCTTTATCATTCCTTAAGAAAATTTTTCTAGCCAATCAGCAGAAATTATGATGATATCAGTGCACCAATACCAACCTCGTCACGCAAAATTTGGTTCTACATCCAAAACATTCAGTAAGTCTGACCAAACATAAAAACGAATAATAGAATATGACAATCAAATCCAGTGCCACAGTTCCAGTGGCAATCCGGTTTCGAGCTGCCGCATGAATTTCTAATACCGTAAATCGACACAGGAAATTCATCCCTCCCCCGGGAAGGACGATAACAGTCAAAAATTGCCACCCGGACTAGAGACGTATTCGGTAAAGCAAACGAAATCAATTTATTGGCTATACATTTTAAAACCAAACCGGAGGTTCCCTCATCAAATTCGGTCCCCATTGACTAGGTGGGGTTGTGTGACCGACTATAAATTAAATCGTATACGTTTTTTTATTTTTGACCCATCCTGCGATGTGATCCGTGTCCTGAACACAGGTGACCTGAATCTAAACTGGGTGGATGAGTTTTTCCACTCCCTTACGAAACGATTTGCGGTTCGGTTCGAATTGGAACGGTTCGAAAATGGAATGAAATTTAAAATCCCTACGGGGCAACAGGTCGACTCGGTATACGATTACGATTCGACGCTTACGAGGGTGAGCTCGTATCAATGATTGGAATTTTAAAAATTGCTGATGAGAATCCTACATGTTAGTCACGTACGCGTGACAGTTTTCCACTTGAGGTATCTGTCAAAGGAGGATCTTTTTTTCGCTCCGAAGGACCTTTATCAGTAGTATTTAGAAACCTTGAGAAACTATCATTTCACCCGTCGAGTTGAAGCATTCCTCGTTGTACGGCGATAATTACGGATGACTTCACAAATTCTTGCACTGCCATCATTCTTATCAGTGTACACATGGTCGGAAAATACACAAACGCCGACATTTAATTGCCTGTCAATCACACATTAAACGCATCACGTCCTGCCGCTGACCGGACCGAACCGGAGAAGAAACAAAGGCCGGCTGTCCACGGCAAACAATTCAACCCCGGGTGGACAGGATGGATGGACGTCACCGGCCTCTTTGATGAAGCTGAACCTCCGTGTCCGGGGCAGACACCGAACTGACCGACAATCCGACCAACCGGTCGACTAATGTAGTGTGAATGAAACGATTGTTTTTACCTCGGCCAAGAGGCCCCCAAAACCGCCAGAGACACAAAGTTTCCGATGATGGACGGAAATCGGATCGGGGTTTCTTTTGACCACCCACCCGGAGGCTTCGCTGCTTGGATGCCAGTGAGTGGGGATCAGTTTTCCGCGTCGCTGAGAAATCGCTCAGTCAAACATCAGTCCAACATTGTTTTCGCTTGAGTGAAATGAGAACTGAAGTTCTTCAAAGTTACAGTTCATGGCCTACTGTTTACAGATTTTGATTCATGGTTTGATGAACGAAGATTTTCCGAAAATTATAATTATCACGGCTAAATGTTTAATATTTAAAAGGCTTTCCAAAAATATTCGGTCGATCAATCGAAGGCCGATTAGCTGAAAGCAAATTTACCGAAAGACTTTGCGCCGAAGAACAATTTGCCAAAAGTCAATTAATGAGCGTATTGTTGGAATATTTGGTTAAGGTGACCATGGAAACGCCTACACTTCCACTCTACCATTCGTTATTTTACCCTACTCTTAATGTAAACAAAGCATTGAACACATTTTTCCTACGCGTGGGGGTAAATATGTTGCGTGGAATTGCTATTGCAATTTGGAGACAATCAACTTTGAAGATAGACTTATGCAAACAATTTTCAGGAACTCTTTTCAAACCGTTTTTTAAGCCTTATTCATTCAAGCCTTAATTCGCGAGTAATTTTTCGAGTTCTTTAGAGCACTTTTTTTCTAGAAAGTTTACCGAGCTCTGCTCTCGATTCAGATTTTCATGTGCTTTATTTTGAGCAGCTTGTCGTTCAGTTTTTATCTGACAGCTTTTATTTTCAGCAGTTTGTCAAGGAGTTTATTTATGCAGTTTTAGACAAGTTTTACAAACAGGATTTTCAAACTGTTTTTTAGATGTTCTGCCGAGCAGTTTTTTGAGAAGATTTCTGGAGCTCTTTTCGAACCGTTTTTTATCGACCAGTTTTTTCGGGCAGTTTTTTTGAGCAATTTGTCGAGAAAATTTTTCATGCTGGTTTTGTCGTGAATACGACTAAATTTACTATGGAGTGCCTTTTCAAAATTTACCCTCTGAGAGAGTGATAAGTTTTTGATCGTGAATAACTCTTGTTGTATCTAACGAATCAACATAATTTTTGCTACATGCCATCGGAAATATGATCACAATTTCATGATAAAATTTTCAATTGTGTGATATAATCTCAAATAATTCAAAATTAAACTTTTCTTAAATGTTTGGTATAAACGAGTATCAAAGAGGATAATTCATAAGGTGCGTTTGCCTTCTCGTATTTTTAAAGCTCGTAGCTCAGTGATCTGTGAAAGGATTTATATAATCTAACCACCAATAGAATCGAAATTTTTCAACTTAAACGTTGAAGTATTTCAATAGCACGTTATTGAAAAACCTGTCTCATTTGACCCATGTCAACACCAGCCAATCAGAACGCGTTCTGAGGAAGAAAACAAAATATCTGCTGCTGTTCAACAAATCGTTCGAGGAAATGTTCCGAACAGTGTTTAATATCGTAGTGAGTTCCACAGTTTGGTCCTTCTGGAAAGCAGGAATGAATCCCGTACAGCATCCTGATATTAAATTCGAAATTAAAATTCTATATGCTCCTATTTTTATAGCCGTTAGGACCGCCCATTAGTGAAAAAGCTACAGACGAAATCATGTAAAAAGAAACCTCCTAACAAAAATTGGATCAGTTTGGATTTCATAATTTCGCTACTGCGAGCAGATGTATTTTGTGTCGTTTGCAAAGCTAGTTACGTTACAGATTACGTCACAGCTGCCAGTCATTTGCATTGGTGAAAAAACAACGGTGGAGCCGTTCTAATGTCTCTAAAAGTTTTCTAAAGAACTATTAGGATTTGTTGTTCGCAAATCGAAGGTAAATATCCTCAGTTTAGTGCAAATCTAGAACAGTTTGGTTAGATTTGTGCACTTTTCGCTGTGTGAAATTCACAGTAATCGAGATCAAGTGAAGTCTTCTTTGTTTTTGCAAAAAATGTTCCAGAGTTTAATATCGTAGAGAATTACGCAATTTGACCCTTCTGAATGCTAGAAACGAGTCCCTACAGCATATTGATAGTTTTTTTCAATAAATTATGCAAATCCGAAATGAAATAATCGACATTAAAATTCTGTATGCGGCTATTTTTATTATAGAGTACTATACTGGTTATTTCATAATATTTGTGTTTCAGAATGTTTAATGTAACTAATCTGTACTTTAGTTTAGATGCATCGTTTCAAATTCTTGTAGTGAAAAAGGGGAATGCTTGCATAATTCATACAATTGATCAACTAATTGATATTCGGAAGTGTTAAGGAACATGTCAGTTGTTTTCGTATTCACGACATCCAGTTATGTCTCTGATATTACCCACCCGCCTTTTTTGAGCAGGGTTTTCAAGTTGTTTTTTTTTTTCAAACCATCGTTCCATTGTTTGAGTAGTTATTTCGAGCAGTTTTTTTAGAAAATTCACCGAGCTCTGCGGTCGATTTAGATTTTCATGCAGTTTGTTTCGAGTAATTTACATCCCATTATTTTCTGACAGATTTTCAAGTAATTTGTCGAGGAGTTTATTCATGCAGTTTTGGACAAGTTTTTCTAACAGGGTTTTCAGGCAGTTTTTTAAACTATCATTCGTACTATTTTCTTCTCTAGAAATTTTCTCGAGTAGTTCTTCAAAGCAGTTTTTTGAAAAGGTTTCGGGAGGCCTTTTCGAACCGTGTTTCAGTCTACTATTTGGAGTAAATTTTTTCTTGCAGTTCAGTTCGAGTAGTTTTGTCGAACAGTTCATAGACCAGTTTTTCGATATTTTTCATGCAGGTTTTTGAACAGCTGTTTTTCTCAAGACTTATTTCGCGAGAAATGTTTCGATAAGTTATTTCGAGCAGTTATTTTAGAAAGTTTACCGAGCTCTGCAGTCGATTTAGATTTTCATACTGTTTATTTCGAGCAATTTATCGCCCAGTATTTTCTAACAGCTTTTTCAGCAGTTTGTCGAGACAAAATGTACCTCGCCTCAGATCATCTGTCACCCCAGCTTGGAGCAATTACGACAATTAAAACGTAAGCGAAACTCATATCAGCGAAAAATGCATCGTCTACGAAATGCTGTTAACGTTCGTAATTTTCATCACTCGGCCAATGCCTACCGTGCTCTCAATGCAAGTTTATACAACTCATATGTACTCCGTACGCAGACTAAACTGAAACGTTTTTGGCGTTTTGTTAACTCAAAAAGAAAAAGTTCAGCTGTACCTTCGAATGTATTTCTTGGCGATGAGACGGCTGTGTCAGTTTCGGAATCGTGTGAGCTGTTTGCCAAGCATTTCGCTAGTGTTTTTTCGAGCAGTTTCACTTCAAGTAGCGATACGGAAGCTGCTGTTTCGGATGTTCCAGTTGACATGATAAACTTAAACACTTTCATCGTTACCCCGCAGATGGTCCAATGCGCTGCCAAAAAACTGAAAAGTTCATTTTCTCCTGGGCCCGATGGCTTACCTGCTGTTATTTTACGTCGCTGTATTGACGTTTTAGCTGTACCACTAAGTGTTATTTTCACTCGATCATTTGAGCAAGCTAAATCCCCACGGATATGGAAACAATCCTACATTTGCCCAATATTCAATATTCCCCCAATCGTCGTAATGTTGTAAACTATCGTGGCATAGCTAATCTTTCCGCTTCGTTGAAACTTTTCGAGATTATTGTGAGTAGTGCTATATCAGATCGAGCAAGGAATTATATATCATTCGATCAACATGGATTCATGCCAGGAAGATCAGTTGCAACAAATCTGCTAACACTTACTTCAAAGTGTATTGCCAGCATGGAAGCTAAAGCTCAGATGGATGTCATTTACACGGATCTAAAAGCTGCTTTCGACAAAATTGACCACACAATACTGCTCAGCAAATTATCTCGTCTCGGATTTTCCGCCCATCTTGTGTCCTGGTTGAGCTCATATCTCTCCGGGAGAGTTCTACGAGTAAAATTGAGCAACAGTTCATCATCACTTTTCTCCAACAACTCAGGAGTTCCCCAAGGCAGTAATTTAGGACCTTTGCTTTTCGTGTTATATTTCAACGATGTCTCATTTGCTTTGGGAACTGATTGCAAACTGACATATGCAGACGACCTGAAATTGTACCTCGTTATTCGCACTGTGGAGGATTGTTGGCGGTTGCAAAATGCACTTGAATCGTTCGTAGATTGGTGTAGTCGAAACAAACTTATAATCAACGTCGCAAAATGTCAGGCGATCACGTTTCACCGTAGCCTGAGACCAGTTAAATTTGACTATCGCATCGATGGCTCAGTCTTGACTAGAATTACCCAGGTTCGCGATTTTGGAATACTGCTAGATGAAAAATTATCATTTGATTTACAACGATCACAGATCATCGCAAAAGCATCACGTCAATTGGGTTTTATCAGTAAAATCGCCAAGGATTTTAGAGATTCTCACTGTTTGAAAGCTTTGTATTGTTCACTTGTCCGGCCTATTCTAGAGAATGTCTCAGTAGTTTGGATTCCTTATCAACTTTCGTGGAGCATACGCATTGAAAGAGTTCAAAAACGATTCGTTCGTCTGGCATTACGAAACTTACCTTGGCAAAATCCTGCAAATCTGCTCCCATATCAGGATAGATGTCAACTATTAGGAATCGATACGCTTCATCGGCGCCGAAAAATCCAACAAGCATTATTAATTGCAAAACTGATCAATGGGGAAATTGATGCTCCTGAATTACGCTCTGAAGTGAATTTTCGGATACCGAATAGGACACTGCTTCAGCAGAGATTTCACAGGACTAGTTTTGGCTTTAATGAACCGATTACTTTTTCTCACTCTAATTGTCCATTTAGATCTTGTATCCGATGGACACAATAATAGTAAATAAATACATAAATAGTAAATAAATAAAGTTTATTTATGCTGTTTTGGGCAAGTTTTACAAACAGGGTTTCAATCTGTTTTTTAAACTACCATTGAAACTTTTTTTTCTCTAGAAACTTTTCAAGTTTTTCCGATCAGATTTTCGATTTAAGCCTTATTGTTCGAACCATGTCTCTTGAATCCGGTGGAGTTAGTTTCTGTCAAACTTGCTCTCCAACAAGCATAAAACCTCCTCATCTTTTGCATCAACAGATTACAATCATCCAAATAATAATAATGATAACTAATTAGCATTAGCATTAGAGACCGCCCGTGTGTTGCTACTCCGTTATTGATCTGGACCAATTGAGATTGCAAAATGATTTTTTGAAGTAACATGTTTGTGAATAACACATTGTTTCACACTTCACACTGTGCAAACTGTATTGAACCATGCATGCTGATCAACACCGACGCCGGCCACGTCCGAATGCAGATCTACTTGGGAGGGAAAGGATTGTTAGTTCGATGCATGTTGCTACTAAGAACCGAGGAATCCTCTGCATTCCCACATGCATCACAGGAAAGGATACTTTGTTAGTAAATGTTTTAATAATGTTATCATGTGTTTATTGCTCTGGGTAGCCGGCTACCAAGAATGTTTAAAAGTATTATCGTTTTATGTGTTACTTTGTGCTGGCAATATAATGCACGAAACAGTCAATCTCCGAAATTGACAAAACTCCGGACAGCCGGCTGTCGAGTATGCAGTCACTCGTTTATGCATCTACCTTTCGCGTTTTTTTTTAAAAAAAAAAAAGGTATCATCTCATTGCTAGATGGATTAAGCACGTTTTTATAAATGAAACTACGTGATACAAAATAAACGAGCGAATAGGATTTAGACAAAAAAGTTGATTCATTGCATTGAAATATTCTAAACAGTTATCATAAAATCATTTTAAATCACCAAACAAAGGTCAACAGATTTCACACGCGTCTTGATTCTTTATTATTTCCGCTTTATTATTTTAATTATTTATTAAAATTATTAATTGGTTATATTAGTTGATCTGGGCAGCCGGCTACTGAGAAAAATATTAATTTACTGTTTGAAATATTAATATCAAGTGTTTTTTACTATGTATTCAATATACCGATATATGTTATCTCTGTTATTAACTTTGTAATATAAACGGATTTGCGCAATGGTTGATTTTTATCATTCATTTTTTAATCATGAAAGACAACCAATAACATGGAAGAAGAAATCATTCCTAATAAAACTTTTTACGAAGCTAGACGGAAATTGATAGGTTGAATAAAGAGATGATTTAGTAAAATAGAGTTATCAGAAGTAAAACATTGAAAATATCTGATAACTGAAAGGAAAAAGAAACTCCTGCAATTGTCGCCTTTTACGACATGGAAGCAGGAACCCAGTGGATCTATTCTTGGTTCATTTTTTTTCCGCCGGATTCCACACGGCATCTAGGCTGGTACAGTCCGGAGAGAGCTAATAGGTACTATCAATCTCCTAGTGGACCCCAGCCCCTCAATAATAATGATAACTAATTAGATAGTAACCGAATGAACTGGAACAGAGGTTGAATTTTCGGCACATGCTGGCAAAAGGCTCGTTATACCCAAAATTAGTTCTAGCATAGGGGATCCTAAGAAAAGAATAGTTTCTAAGATTACGGCGATGGATATCAATTTATAAATGCTGTAAGAACTCGAAGCAGTCTATTCTTGATTGGAGGAGATCAGCCACAAAAGTAGCCTTGCTGACATCGCGACGGGCAGATAACAAATCGAGATCAATCAGTTTGCATCTGGCATGGTAACTTGGAAGGTTCCAAGGGTTTTCTCCAAGGAAGCCGACGCAGAGCAAATCGAACAAATTTTTGTTGAATTGCTTCAATGCGTTGGATATCGACCGAGACAACCGAGGCGTATTCGAGCGTAAAGCGAACTAAGGCACAATATAATGCTTTCAAGCAATGTACATCTTCGATTTCTTTAGTAACGCGGAAAATGAATCCTCGCAGCTTGGAGGCTTTGGAGATAGTAAACTCAATGTGCTTCTTGAAATTTAACTTAGAGTCCAGGAGGACACCAAGGTCCTTCACAGACGATGTACGTACCAGAACAGTTTGTGAAATATTATAGTCGAAACTGACTATAGACTGTTTGCGACTAAAAGAGATGACGGAGCATTTGGAGGCGTTCAAAACCATTCTGTTGATATTACACCAGTTAGTCAAATTATTCAACTGCTCTTGTAGGGACTCTGCACCAGTTGTGGATTTGATGACATGAAATAATTTGAAGTCATCGGCGAACGATAGTTTCATGCACTTGATCGAAAAATTTAGATCGTTGAGCTAAAGTAAAAATATAAACGGTTCGAGATGAATTCTTTGAGGTACTCCAGAGGTAACAGCGAATGGTAAGGTTGTACAGTTTTCTATTTTCACTATCATTTCGCGACCAGTAAGATATGAGTGAAGCCAATTCAGAAATGACCCGTCAAATTATAGTCTATTTAACTTTGAGATTGTTATGTAATGATTAATCTTGTCGAACGCAGCGGAGAAATCGGTGTAGATGGAATCTACTTGTAGTCGTGATTGTAACGAACGTATGATAAAGGAAGTATAGGATACTAAATTTGTAGACGTCGAACGATTGGGCATGAAACCATGTTGAGTCTTAGATATATAGGGTAAGGGCTCCCTATTTCATCTCATTTGTAAGGACGTCGCCTTCAAACCCCGATTTAACCACTAAAATCACTATAACTATTTCATATTACTGCTTCATTCGGCTTGCTCCACGTTGAGAATTGATTCACATTTCTTGAAAATTTAACTAACATTCATAAAACAGCTAAAAACACTTATGATGTATTCACTACTCTGCTCCTAATTCCATCTCAATGGATTTTTATCCATCCTATCGTTGATCCTTTATTCATCCTATAAATTAGCAATGGCGACAGCAATCAAAACAAAATATTCCACTATTACACTCTCAGGTTAAAATGTCAGAATTCTTCTTAAAAACGGCCTAATGCAAACTATGAGACACAACACACAATATTTTTAGAACCGGTTTGAAATCATTTCAACGTCTTAAAATCTTCGGTTGTTTCCGTTACCTTTCGCTTTGAATTTAAAACTTTACTGTAAAGTTAATTTGGTGAACTTTAAACAAAAACAAAAACGGAATTGTTACTATTTAGGCATTAGTCCTTCTTAAATCAAAATGCAGAACCAGAGATGCCATTTATACAGATTTATTTGAATTGTATAGATTTTTGCGTTCGCATACTGATTTAAATCAAAGTGCAGATTTTATACAGATTTCCTAAATTTAATACAAATTTGTACAGGAAAGTGAGAAGTAAAAAATTAGACTTTTCTCTCTAAGTATCTATTAGTATTTGATTGCAGTGATTCTTCAAATATATGTGTATATATATATATATATATATATATATATATATATATATATATATATATATATATATATATATATATATATATATATATATATATATATATATATATATATATATATATATATATATATATATATATATATATATATATATATATATATATATATATATATATATATATATATATATATATATATATATATTGTTATTGTATATATCAACTCGTTGAATATTCTCATGAGCGGGGCACTGACTTACGGAGATATAAAGAACTATCTGTTAACATCATTTCATTAGTGAAAACAGATAGAGCAGATATCGACTTTCTATTCAACGGAATACATATTTTCTATGAAAATACCTGGCATCTCTGTGCACAGCCGATGAAACACACACACTTCACAGCGTTATGTTGACGTATGGCGGAATGAAACCAGTGCTACTAGATTTGCCACAATGGTTATTTCATTAGTATTTAACATGCTCTTTCTGGTAATATTCGAGGCCAAAACAGTTTTATTGAAATATTAATATCAATAATATAATAAAACTAATGTCACGGATACCAAAAACATACTTTTTGATGAGATTTTGAAGAAGAAAAACAATTTTTGTTTTGTAACATTATGAGATAACTTGGCAACTTTGCGAAACCAAATGAGATGAAAACAAAGTGCAATCAAGTGAAGTAAGTGAAAAACTTTCATCTCATATTTTTAAAGACTTTTATTGTTTGTCGGGTAGTTTTTGAAGTATCAAATCGTTAATTAAATAAGTAGCAAGTGAACATTACTAATTATGAAGTCATCCAGCATTCAATGGTAGTGTAATTGTGCGAAAAAGTGATCATGTTTTGAGACGAATCGATTAGTAGATAATCAGAAACATGACGAACTGTAAATCTTGAGACGAAAATGTGTCCTAAATTGAAAAGTGAGTTTATTTTCAATGAAAAAACCATAAACGAAGAACTTAAAACCAATTCTTTCAATAGGAAAGTGTGACAACAGCTTTTATAATCATTTTAAAACATTTCACAGTTTGGTTCAGGTAGGTTGTAAAATATTATTCATGTTCAAAGTAATGAGGTGAAGGTATGAGATGGAAATAGGAGCTCAGATGAAATAGGGAGCCGTTACCCTAGTTAGAGCAATTATGTGTTATAAAATTTCAAACAGCTTAGATACGGCGCACAAAGCTGCTATTCCGTGGTAGTTGGATACTGTACACTTGTCTCCCCTTTTTACCTTTTTTTATATATATAAAAAATAGGTATAGAATTCGCTCAAACTTTCGAAAATTTTTCCGAGGCCCGGAGGGCCGAATGACATATACCAATCGATTCAGCTCGACGAACTGAGCAAATGTCTGTGTGTGTGTGTGTATGTGTGTGTGTCTGTATGTGTGTTGTCAACTAAGAGGTCGAGATCTCAGAGATGGCTGGACCGATTTTGATCAAACTAGTCGCAAATGAAAGATCTCCCCGTCACCCAAAACGCTATTGAGTGGTTTTGTGATCGGATGTTTACGTTTTAGTTATACGAAGTTTTATGTCAAAATTTTCAGTTTTTTGACAGTCTCTGTCACACTTGACCTTGAAAACAGAATATGTTTTCAGACTTAGATTCCGCACGGTAATAGCTATCCAACAAGCCATAGATTGTTAAAATCCGTCCTCTCTTACCGGAGATATCGAAATTTTTGTGTAAACGACCTTTCCTCCTATCCCAGCAGTAGGAGTTTTGAGCGCTGTATGACAAAGAAATGCTTGGGAGCAACGTGAAACACGATTTTTTATACTGTTACATACAATTGTTTCTAAGTACCAAAAAAACAGTGTACAGCATCCTTTTTCATGACATTTAGCCTCGGACCGATTTTAGCACGGCTCGTTTTTGGCAACACAATCGTTCGAATATGACATATGTCATATTCGAACCAGATGATGGCAGATTTTTTTTAATTATATTGTTTTAAACTACTTACAGCAATAAATGCTGGAAGAACATGACATCCATATACCATTCGAATCAGTTCGTCGAGATCAGTAAATGCGTGTGTGACAAATAATTTCACTCAGTTTTCTCTGAAAATTTCTTTTCTACAAATTCAGATTCATACCAAAATTCGTATGCTCCCAAACAAAGTTCCTGAATTATGTTTGGTTCCGACCTCTGGTTCCGGAACTACAGGATCATATGTGGAACGAAATCAAAATTGTGTAACTCATTCTTCTCGTAGATGGCTGAACCGATCTAAGATTCAAATGAAATCTAAGAATCATCTAAGATTCAAATGAAAAGTTTCAAGATTCTATAAAACATCTTGCTCTTCAGTCAGATCCAACTTCCGGTTTCGGAGATACAGGTTTATCGGGTTAGCAGATTTGGATAGTCGATAAAAAATTAACTTTTTTCAGTTTTAGTGGTATTCAGTTTTCGATTCAGAAGGCACTTAAAAATTTAATTCGTGCTATGATTTCTCAAAGATGTCTTCACTGATTTTCAAATATTTTGAAACAAATGTAAAGTGTACAGTTACTCAGGTGAATTTATCTGACTTCGGCCATACCGATTCTAGAATTCCGGTTCCAGTATAAAATTGTTTCTCAAAGCTCAATCGTTTTCTCAAAAAAGCCTAATCAAATTTCAGAAACAAAAATTCAAATTCAATTAAACTTATATACAAAATTAATTAGTTTTATACTTACATACAAAAATTAATGAATTTTATCCAATTAAGCTTCAAAGTTGTACTCAAAACTGTAATTTATTCGTCATATGGCCATACGAATCGGTTTGGGTTATGCTGGTTCCTGAATACCGGCTCTGGAAGTACCATAAATTACCGTAAACTCTAAAGTGGAACTCACATATCATGGCATGTTTAATCGATTATCACACTTCTAGATTTAAATTCGATTGTATTTGCAGTTTCGACATTTCAGAGTAATGAGTGATTACAATCTCAAATTGTCGCTTAAAACGACGGTCATTAAAAAATGTAATGAAAACTTAAACACCGAAGAATATTCATGCAAAAAACACATGCGGATTGATAAAAAAAAGGTATCATCTCACTGCTAGGTGGATTAATCACGTTTTTATAAACTGGAAACACATAGGATTTCTTCCATATTTCAGGAAAAGTTCCTGAACGTAAAGTGCAGTTGAATATAATGGATAGTGGAACTAATAGACTGCCAGAGCACTTTTTTATTACCACAGATGGGATTCCATCGAGTCCAGCACTAGATGAATGTTTTAACTTGGCACGTGCTGAGCTCACAGTGTTGGCAGTTGAGATAATAAGATGACATCCAATTGGAGAACGAAGAGGGACATTATTCGCCGCAAGAGATATTCCTTGATCAGTTAGATGTTCATCAGAGAAAACACTACTAAAATGTTTGCGAAACTAATCGCAAATTCCAAGCGTGGTAGATGCTTCAATGCCGTCGAGTCTCATTGAGGTCGGTAATCCTGATTCTTTCCTCTGTTCGTTCACGTAGTTCCAAAAGTGTTTAGGGTTGACTTTAAGATTTTTTTTGATGCGACTTTGAAACGCGCAAAAAAATCGATTTGTTCAGGCGTTTGTAGCGATTAATTGAGATGAACATAATGTGATCTAAGAAGTAATGAAGGTCGTTTAGCGAATTTTTTTAGCGCTGATCGTTTGGCAGTTTTGTAACGTTTTAATGTTGGATTCGACCAATTGGTATAAATTGGTCAATAGCATATGACACAATATTCGTCCATAATAGAGCAGCAGAATTACTGTCATTATCAGACAGTAAATAGTTCCAATTCAGGCTCAGAAACAAAATGATTCATAGTGACGAAATCACCCTTCTTGAAATCGTTATAAATTTCCTCGGCGACTGCTTCAAAGACAACTGGATCACTATCACAAATATTGATTATATGGGGAGGGTGGTGGTGACAAGTTTTTACTAGCGAGACGGGCGCATTTGTGTGCAGTTCATTTCAAGTAGTTTTTGAACCAGTGGATTGAGTAGTTTTTCGGGCAATTTTTTGAGCAATTCATCGACAAAATCTATATATATAAAATAATAACGAAAAAACTGTGTGTTGCTAATGTTCTCTGGTATGCGTGGGCCGATCTTCAAATGATTTTTTTTACTCGAGAGGTGACGTTTATGCGGAGGTTTTAGGCTATAGTACATAAGAAAAATCCCTCGGGAAAGTAGAGAAAACTAGAAAATTGATTCGTTTAAAATTGGAAACTTTCCACTCAATGCATGCTAGATCTCCGATGATTGTTTGGCGCGTATCGAGTTATGCAATGTTGCTGCCCGCTGGAGAGCAAAATATGAATACTAGATTATTGATAAAATCTTTTGGTGCCAAACTAGCTGATTTGTATTCAAATTTACTGAGCCTACTTGATTCACGTGTTTCTTTATTTCGAACCACATGTTCAATTAAGTATGGGCACGAAATGCACAGCATACAGGGGTGGCATTATGTATCTCGATTCGACTGAAATTTTATCGAATCGACCACGTTTCGTATTATGGTTCTCGATTCGAAGTCGATCATCGAGCTTCGTTCGACTTCACTCGAAGAAGTATTAGATTATCGAAAAGTTTTGGCATTACGGAACCAAAACAATCGAGCTCGTAAACGACTGAACTCGATAAGAAATGGTCGAAAGCCTTATTACTATCGACTTTGAGTTTTCGAATACGTTTCTTTTTTTATTTAGGTAGTTATCGATAACATCTTAGATTTTCATAAATATATTAGTATTGATAATCTTTATTTTAATGCATTGTTTTGTATATCGTTATATATATATATATATATATATATATATATATATATATATATATATATATATATATATATATATATATATATATATATATATATATATATGTATATTGTGAGTTTGGCATATTATGTACAAGTCGAAATGTTTAGAAAGCATATTAATTGAAAGCTACGTGGTGTTTACTTAAAATAACAAAAGTAAGTCGAACCTAACCTATGTCCAGTAACTGTAGTTTGTAATAAAATCCTGTGGAATGAAAACGTCGCTCAAACGAATTGTAGGAAAAAGCTTATTCGCTCGATAACAATGAGCAAATAATGTTTTTACCCATATATCTAACTCAAGTTAAGTTAATTAAAAAATTTGTCCAAACACCTTGAAAGTATTTAGAATATTCCAAAAGTATCACAATCTCGTGCTATTAGCATTTGACTCTTCAATAGTACCTATTTGACTCTTCAATAGTACCTAAATAGATTATGAAGACTACAAAGAATATATAAATCCTGGTATATTAGCTCCTAATAAATATGATAAAATACTACAAAGAAAGCAGCAAAACCTAAAAACCTTTGATTAAAACTACACATATGGATGACGTAAATTGTATTAGACTTGAAACAATACATGAAAAATACAGATTTTTTTTATTATAATTTCAAAAGTTCATCGATAAATTGTGTACAAGAACACGCTTGAAAAAATTCTTTACGTTTTCAAATGGAGTGGAAACGAATCTGCTTCTTGATTTAAATTTCAGAAATGTGTTCATGTTAATTTCGTGCGGCAACTTAAAACCGCAGTATTACAAACAGTTTGCTTCTTTTCAGTACTTGAACTGAATAAATGTAATCGAAAATACTCGAACAATAATTCAGTTTAATTTTTTTCATGATTGCAATGTATATGGGTTTGTTTACCTATGTATGTTATGACCAGAGATGCCAGATATTTTCATAGAAAATCTGTATTGATTCGTATAAAATATCTGTATTTATCTGTATTCGCTAATAAAATGAAATTTCTACAATGCAATTATGTTAAAAGGTGTTATTCCAATAGATTATGGCTATAGAGTGGTAGATTAAATTTCATATCTTATATTATATTCATCGACGAAATTTTATAGTTTTTTCCTATCAACAACATATGCTTGTCTAATTTGAAAATGTTCACTTCATAAGTTGAGATGGATTTCCAAAACCCAATATGCAACGTCAAGTCATGAAATACAACTGTCAGTCTGGCAATAATGTTTCATGACTAACTAACTTTTAAGTTCAATTTAGTTACAAATTTTAATATAAATGGATTTCAGTGTTCTTCTTTAAATATCTGCACAAAAAATATATATTTTAAAAAGTGATTTGTACGTTGATTCCTAAACGTTTATCTGGTCATTGCAATCAAATACTAATAGATAGCTCAAATACTAATAGATAGTTTAATTATTTCCATAATACTTTTGGTGAAATCTGTATAAATCTGTATTAAATTTAAGAAATCTGTAAGAAATTTGTACTCTGTATTAAATCTGTATGCGCATTTAAAAATCTGTATAATACAGATAAATCTGTATAAATGGCATCTCTGGTTATGACAGTTCGAGCAGCGTCAGTCGAAATCTAGTACCACATTGTTAGGATCTCGATCACGAGGTCGAAAGCGATACATAATGCCTCAGTTCAGTTGAATCGACTTCAAAAATAATCGTTTCGAGCAACTCGATTCGAGATGCATAATGTCAGCCCAGGTTTCCACTTTTCAATATATACACGGAAACAAAATCGTTCCCGTGGTCATGAATAAAAAAGCATGATTGAAAATAAAATACTACATTATGATATCATTATCATTCTTCTGATATCATGAATGAAAAGTTGATATTAATGAAAATTAAAAATCGTATTCGAGTGAAAAAATCATGGCCATCACAAGCGTTACACGTACCTGTCAAATCTTGTAATCTCTAATCAAATTGATTAGAGTGAAACTTTTCAGCATACCACAATTTTTAATAGTAAAAGATAAGTTTTTTTAAATTCTTTTATAATGGACAACGAAACCCACGTCGAATATCTAAATTTCAATGGACTTACACTACCGTTAGTGGCAAGCCAAATAAGCCAAGAGCAAAAATCGTACAATCCACAAGCGGACCCTGAAATTTTTGAATTTGACTTCGGAACAGTGCTGGTCCTTATGATTACATCAATATACTTATGGATCATGGCATAACAACTTCCGAAAGGTTTAGCGAGCTACAAGAGGATGATATAAAACTGTTCTGCAGAGTAGCTCGTGGCATAATTTTGTTTCGGAAGCTGCTCAAAAATTTGGTAAGAAACTAAACTTCAAATGTGTAGTTTAAAATAAAATTTCTTCGAAAATTTCAACTTTAAGAAAACTCTGTTTAATGGACTAGATGATGAAGAAGATTCAGAACCACCGGAAATTGAGAGTTCTGTTAAACCAATTTTGTTTGAAGATTCTCAAAATGTCATTTCAAAAAAGGTACGTTTATATTAAAAATGAAATAAATAAATATTACACTCGCATTTCAGTTCAAAGATTTCTCGGAGTATTTGAATAGTCGATCAGATGGGAAAGCCATCATAAAATATTACGATGAACATTAGACACTGACAAATTCCTTGAGAAACGATTTGGTGAAGATGATAATAATGGATGCAACCGTTGAGGCATTGAGCTCAACGCTAGGTTCAACGAGTTTGTGAGCAAACAAATAAAATCAAAGAAAAAAGAAAATCCAGTTAGTTAAAAAAATCTTCGCACAAGTAATTATTTGAATTTAGATATTAAACACTTGATATTTCAGGATGTATATTACAAATGCGGGCATACGACAGCAGAGGGAGTAAGAGTCAGTCCAACAGGAAAATTGCTAAAACGAAAAGCAATCGCATTGCAATTTTTAGGTTTGCAAAAAAAAACAAAACAGAGGAAGACCGACACAGAGCAACATCCAACGGTTGTCATAGGTGAACCAATTTATTTAATTTTAACTATTGCAAAATGGGCTAGATATATACACATTTTGGGAAAAATGTCTGAGCAATTTCTCAAAAACTGTCCTTTAGAGCATGATGTACGTATGGGACAATTTTTATCAGGTTTGATCGAAATAAATATCACTAAAGTTAATTTTTTATCGACGAAAGAAATATTATGTATAATACATTCTGTTTGATTAGACTAGTTAGTGTAAATATCGAGATTAATGTTACATATGCTGTAAAAGCAACTGAAAGCGTTTTATTTTTCAGACGAAGAGCAATTCAGTTCCAGAAATTGGCCAATGTATGGAAGATGGCCAATTGAACTGCTACGACAAAAATGGAACGCTTGTTACGTTATGATATAGAGAAAACAAAAGATCTTACAGAAATCATTCTACTATACCCCATATTCAAGGACCCAAAGGCCGCTTTTCTGGTATGTAATCTCTACTTTACCAGATGGTGAGAAAGCAATTCGCTTGCGAAACTAAATAAATAAGCTACCTTTTGAATACAGTTTTAATAAAAAAATCAGATTTTTCTAAGACATTGTTAATTGTTGTATATTTGAAAAGAAAAATCCTTCAATGATTTTTTCTAATTATTCTTATTGTAGATTGTCAATTGTGATGCTCTTAGATCGAAATTCTTCGTGTTTGTGTATTGTTTATTGGCCTCATCATAATTTATAGAACAATAGAGGGAAAACTCATCATTCTTATACAGTTTTAGTAACTACAAGTTTCCATAATTATTTTAACATTTTCTTACTTTTGTTCGTAGACCGCAGGCGACATCGAGCGAAAAATCGAGCAACAATTGGAGTTCCTTCGCAGTAAATTTGGCTCGCAAAACTTGCAACCACAAATCGTTGCTGTAGGTGCAACAAGGACAGCCATTTTTGTAATATTTGGAGGGGCAGAATATGCTGCCGAAAATATACTACATGCAATATCCTTATGCGTGAATATCACGTATATATTAAATTTACAGTACATGCCAGATAGTAAACCGTTATGGATGTTTGTCCAAACATATCTTTTCAAAATTACTGCATCTATTATTGAAATGCCAAAAAGTACCCGTGATTTACTTCAAGCGATTGATTTTAAATATGTTTTTGCTGTTCTAAATTTGAATAAAATGCCATTTTCAACAGACCAAATCTGAGTAATTGATCGATAAAGATTTTTCGATAAGCCACGGATAAACCTAGAACCATGACAACAGAAATTCGGAATCTGGAAAAAAAATTTCAACATTCATAAGTTTTACTCATGATATAAGTTGTGGTGAATCATGATTTTGGTCAAAGGAAAAAGTAACGCTCAGGTAGCGTTACGAACATTAATTTTCATGATTTGAAGAATATTTTTCATGGTGTATTTTCATAGCATGAAAATATTATATTTTCATGAATTCATGAGTAATTTTTCTTATTTAAGAGATCGGTTTTGTCCCCGTGTATAATTTGTGTTCAATGCCGTCGTTCTTTTCTTTAAATTTCAAAAATGTGAATCTCTATCTTTACGATGGATGTAATTATTGCTACCACAATGCGCTGAACTTTCATCCAGAGGCAACAAGATTGAAGTGTTCAATGGAGTAATTCCGTTTAAATTCGAAGGATGGTTTTTTTGGTTTATTTTTGGCCTAAATTTTACATAAGCATTACCACTGCCAGAAAAGTAAAATTTTGCATCACAAGTTTGGGGTCAGTTATAGTCATACTTCTTAAATTTCATTAGATGAACCCAAACACAACTGCTACAAAAAGTACATTCAATTGATAAATGAAATAAATTTGGAGTAAAATGCGAATATAATTTGGTAGAGTAACGGCAACCCTGTTCATCTCAATATGCAAAAAAAATGGTCAGAGTGAGATCCGATATCTCTGTTCGATAGATGGACTTTAAGGGTAAGTTGAAAATATGTGCATTCGCTTCGAGTTTTCACGTCGCTATAATAGTAGTGTTGAACAATTTTCGAACTATTCTGTCTGTGGTATTACTTCTTAGAATCGAAACAAAGATGTTGTATCTGATTTTATCACAATTCGTTGATTCAATGAAAGTCGGGCAATCGGTGAAATAATATGGCGACTCTACTATTGAGATGACTATTTGTACAAAAGGTTTGAGATCATAATCGCAGTTACAAGTGTGCGAAACTCATTTCAAATATCGCTTCATTGGATCGAGGACTCTCAGGCAAATTTATTGCAAATCCATTTACCTTCGGCATCAATAATAGATACTTGATACCTTTGGAGATTTTGTGCGTATTTTTCTCAAAACGACCTCCAAATTTTAGAGATTGTTTCAAATTTCAAGTACGATTATCCATTTGAGCCCAAACGTCTTTATTTGACCCAGATACGATCCAAATTATATCAACCCGTTCGAGACGTCTTTGGGCCTATTTTTCTCTAAACATCGGTTTTTCAGAGTACTTCGACATTTAAATTTATTATGTGGCTACAAACAGTTCCGTACAGCATACTCTAACCAACACTTCTTTGACTTTTAAGGACATCATCGAACGGGATTTGAGAATCATCACGATGACATTTTTTTCCTCTTTTAATCGATTCATCAACTTTCTCACAAACTGAAAAGTTTCTGCGATCGAATTAAAAACAATTGTTGGTTCATTTTATCATTCAACTGCATTGATCGCGAACAATCATGGCAACATTCTTCTGAAACCATCTTTCACATAGGTCGTTTGATTATTTTGATTTTGTGAGTTTAGTGAGCTGTAGATGCAGAAATAAGGGGAACAAGTGCCAAACGCAAAAAAAAACAATGTGTAAGGTACAGGAACAGGTGCAGAAAGTACAGGAACGCGTACAGACATGAGAGAAACAAATATTGAAAATACTATAACAAGTGCAGAGAGGACAGGAACAAAAACGTTTAGCTTTTATGTTACCGTCAAAAAACACGCGGGTAATCGTAAAGAGTTTGTGTCATGAAGTTTGAGTTTTTACATGGAAAATTGTTGTGTACCGAAAATGGAGAAACAAAAAGGCGGGTGGGTAATGTCACAGACATAACTGGAGGACGTGAATACGAATAAAACTGAAATATTTCTTTCTCACTTCTGGATAAAGATAATCATTCGTATTAGATTGTGTATATTTTTCAACTTTCATTGCTTCGCATCCAGAATTTTAAAGAAGCATCTATACTACAGTACAACTAAGAGTTCGGCTGAAAAGTTCGTATCGTTTAATAGAAACACACATTTTTTTGCCAAAATTCGTTTTTATTATTCAACATAATTGCCATCAGAGGCGATACAGCGATTGTAGCGATCTTCCAACTTTTCGATACCATTTTTGTAGTGCGATTTGTCCTTTGCCTCAAAATAGGCCTCAGTTTCAGCGATTACCTCTTCATTGCTTCTAAATTTTTTACCAGCGAGCATTCTCTTGAGGTCTGAGAACAGGAAAAAGTCACTGGGGGCCAAATCTGGAGAATACGGTGGATGAGAAAGCAGTTCGAAGCCCAATTCGTTCAATTTCAGCAAGGTTTTCATCGACTTGTGTCACGGTGCATTGTCTTGATGAAACAAAACTTTTTTATTCTTCAAATGAGGCCGTTTTTTTTTAAATTTCGTCCTTCAAACGCTCTAATAACGCTATATAATAGTCACTGTTGATGGTTTTTCCCTTTTCAAGGTGGTAGATGAAAATTATACCATGCGAATCCCAAAATATAGACGCCATAACCTTACCGGCCGATTGTTGAGTCTTTCCACGCTTTGGGTTCGGTTCATCGCGCGCAGTCCACTCAGCTGACTGTCGATTGGACTCCGGAGTGAAGTGATGGAGCCATGTTTCGTCCATTGTTATGTATCGACGGAAAAAATCGGTTTTATTTCGATATAACAGCTCCAAACACTGCTCAGAATCGTCAATTCGTTGTTGTTTTTGATCGATTGTGAGCTCACGCGGCACCCATTTTGCACAAAGCTTTCTCATATCCAAATATTCGTGAATAATATGTCCAACACGTTCCTTTGATATCTTTAGGGTGTCAGCTATCTCGATCAACTTCACTTTACGGTCATTGAAAATCATTTTGTGATTTTTTTTCACGTTTTCATCGGTAACAGCCTCTTTTGCACGTCCACTGCGTTCATCGTCTTCGGTGCTCATATGACCAGTACGAAATTTTGCAAACCACTTACGAATTGTTGCTTCGCCCGGTGCAGAGTCTGGATAACACTCATCAAGCCATTTTTTGGTATCGGCGGCACTTTTTTTCATCAAAAAGTAGTGTTTCATTAACACACGAAATTCCTTTTTTTCCATTTTTTTTCACAATAACAAAAGTAGCTTCACTCAAAATGCAATATTTCACAAATTAATAATCAGACAGCAGTCAAATTTATACACGTATCTTTTGAAGGTTGAACTGAAAATGGTATGGATTCAATTCTAGTGGCGCCCTCTCATAGAAACGATACGAACTTTTCAGCCGATCTGTTAATTGACGGCAAAGATATTCTACCATACAATTAAATAACACGAAACAAATACAGTTTTGTAGATTTAGATACTAGTAGAAATAAACTTCTCAAAATCCTTTGGAAATATTTTAGTGGCTCTAAAAAACCGCTTTGCGTGATTTGTTAAATGGTTATAACTGTTAAAATTAAAGAACTAATATATAAATCTGGGGCACGCTCCGAATTTAGCGGAATCTAGATCAAGAACCCAGGTCTTAAATTTAGTTCTAAAAGTAAGGAACTGAAGTTATTTTTATAATTTTCCAAATTGCGTTATAGAACTAAATTCTGAACTTGAATTCCAAGTCTTGATATAGGAACTGAATTCTGTTCCACCATCTAGTTCAGGAAATCATGTTCACAATTTAGTTCCACATGTACGTTCTGAATTCTGGAAATGAATGCTGAAACTGTATTGATGAATTAAATTCTGAAACTAAATTCAGGAATTAAACTCTGGTTTTCAATTCAGTTTTTAAATCAAGGTTCGGTGTTCAGGCCTAATGTTTAGTTTCAGAATCCAGATCTAAAATTCATATCCTGAATTTTGTTCATGAATTCTGAAAATCCTAAATCATATCTCTGGATTCGAGTTCCTGAATAAGGAACTAAATTTGAAACCATTTTCAAAATCCAGAAATAGGATTCAGTTCTAGAGTCATAGTTTTAAATTCTGAACCTGTAATCTGGAACTAAATTTTTAAACAGAAGTATGAAACTAAATTCGGAACCTAAAATTAACTTCAGAATTCAGGTGGACCAGAATCTAGTTTCTGAGATTAGTTCTTGAATTTAACTAAAAATTCAGTTCTCTGCTGGTTTACTGCTAGCCACGACGTCCGATCGCGAAGAAGAGCTACATTGATTCCACCTGAGCATTTGAGTTTTTTACCACCTCATTATTACTGATGTTGGTGAAAGAACCTCAGCACGACATCCAGTTCCGTCTAACGTACTAAAAACAATGAACAATTCTCGGTCAATATTTACCTAGTACACTCGGCCAGTAGAACATCGGAGCTGATATGTGCCTAACTACATCAAAACCGTCGTCCTGGTGCGAAAAAGGCAAGCAAACGTGATGAGTTTTCCTCGTTGTTTCCAAAAGTTTGAGAAAACATAGATTTTGAGTTATTTATGGTTATTTTACACTGTTGAAAATTTAATCACAAATTCCTGATTATATTTCTGATAGCGTGGAGGAAAAATTATGTTGTTGCGGTAAGTATAACAAGAGATATTCACGATCAAAAACTTATCACTCTCCCAGAGGGTAAATTTTGAAAAGGCGCCCCATAGTAAAGTAAGTCGTATTCACGACAAAAATGTTTTTTTATCGCAGAACAATTATTCTAAACCTATGGTTCTGTATTTTTGACAATAACCATTAAAATTGATTGAAAGTAATTTTGATTTATTTAAATAGGATCTATTATTATTGCGCTACGAAGTGTGCAGGGGTCCGCTAGTTTTTTATGAAAACTTTTCTAGCAGGTTTTTCAAACAGGTAACATAACTAAAAACGGTTATGTCCCCTAGCACAAAATTTGGCATACAAATCTCTGAATGACTAAACCTGCATCGGCCAGACACGGTCGAAACCACGTTTTCTTGCGGCACGTCAGTATAGACATTCCACTTAAACGCAAGACAAAAGTGTTCTGCAAATAGCAGAAACTTTATGTCTGCTTAGCGGTTCAAACTGAACTGCCGAGTTTTGCATTAAGCAGATCAATTTGAACGTAATCGAAGGCAGGTATTTCGTACGCGAAGTGCAGCCTGTTTGACAAGTTGACTTCACTTCGAAGCTGACACAATTTTCGAAGAGGAAATTAGTAAGCGAATGCACATTACAAGCGCCATCGATGAACTGAATCGATTCACCTACTGGTGATACGTTTGAATAATTCAAGTACAGTTTTATCCTTTGCTGGTACGTTTTTGATTGTATTTTTTGTTCTGCCACATCTAGCATCATTTCAAATAACGGAGTGGTTGTTTTGTTGTTTTTGAAAAACTCAAAGATTCTCTTATTGTCTGTTACAGCTGCCAGTAGAATTTGGAAAAGGCTGTCGATTCCCAAATTAAAATCGTTTCCATGTTTTAAGATCCGCAATTTCTGTTGATGTGCGGAAAGAATGATATCGTTCATGTCTTGGTCTTGATAAGATAATAAGCTCTTTTTTTACTTCGTAGCTTTTCCTAGACCTCGCCAGTTCTCGATTTCATTAAAAGCTATTTTTGTTGACAAATTAAAGCTACGAGAACATGAAATGCAAATTATTCTTCTTCGCCTTCAATTGGCACCGAACATCCTACTAGCAAATGAACGTTAGTATCGCACGTAACGCAAATGTGAGAGCCAGTTGGATAAAAAAAAAGTAATGAGTTTTGCCAATGGGACATCAACCCTTTGTACTATCCTCAATACCTGACTTTTTATTGCCTTGAATTCAAGTTCAACGTGGGAGCACTGCTGGCTGGTACTCGTCCGTAATTGAATTTATCTCTGCTTACACTTGACCGTAGAGGGAATCGTTTTTGTTTGTTTCATTCCTCATTTTCCAGTATTGAGCATAATTTTCTAGAACGTCCTTTTCTTTGCCATCAGCTTAGCTTCCGATAGACTCCTGCTAAGTATTAATTAGCCAATGCAAAACATAAAAACCTTTTTCCAATCCACCTAGTGGTGTAATGATGCCTTTCTCATATTACTTATGTTTTCAAAAATATCACTAGAAGATTCTGCCAAGATTTTTTTTTCATTTTTGAATAAAATAAGAAACTTTCGTTGGGTGTGAACCAGCATAACCTTTTCAATTTGTAAACAGATATGTCAACTACATTCGTCTTCGACTCGTCAGTACATAACTGTTATGTGACCCAGCAGTGCAACATAAACCGCTAGGTAGACATAAAGTTTCTGCTACTTGCAGACCATTTATTATATTTGCTCCGAAGTGCAGTGTTTCACCTGACGTGCCGAATGTAATCGATTTTCGGCATATACTGGCGTTATGTCAAGTTAATAAGAATTCTTCATTCTTCATTTCATTCTTTAAAAAGTCACCCATGCTTGCTAGATCATCGATAGGTGTTTGGTGCAAAAAGAAAGTATGCGCAGTGGCTTTTTGTGACAAAGTCTACAAGCCCAGAAAGTTGCATTCCAATCTGACAGAGTGTTGCTAACTGCAAATACGATTTGGCGCGAAATATGCAAAATTATTCTGGCCGACTAGATTGCCCGAATAGGCGTAAACAGTTCAAAAGGGCCTAAAAGCAATTGACAGATCCTTCTTGTTTGCTTTCTCTTTTGATTTGCGTTATTATACCAATATTGGTAACATATCTGGTTCTGTTAGAAGAATGGAAATATTCGCCTTTGAACTGCTCGAATATGTTGAAAGTAAACATGAAAATTAGAAAGTTATTAAAAGCAGAGAAAATAAACAAACAGAAACTCTTATTTTTTTTGCCTTTCTCAAATAGAAAGGCCAACCTTTGAACAGACGCCCGGAGGGCCGAGTGTTATACACCATTCGATTCAGCTCGACGAACTGAGAAAATTTCTGTGTATGTGTGTGTGTGTGTGAAAAATATTGTCTCAGATTCAAATGAAAGGACTTATGGAGCCTAAAAGTTCCTAAATTTTATTTGGATTCCTATTCCGGCTCCGGAATTACATAGTGATATGCAGCAGAAAGGTGAAAATAACATCAGTAATTTTTTTCAAAGATGGCTCAACCGATATTTCTATCTTAGATTCATCTGAGAGGACTTTCGATACCATGAGAATAAGAATTTTTATTCAGATCCAACTTCTGGATCCGAAAATAGAGTTCTTAAACTCAATTTCGGGAGTTTTTTTTTCATGAGTAACCATGTGAAGGGTAGCGAATTCTTTAAATTGACTAATAAATCAAGATTGTCTATCAAACTCAAATTAACAGGTCTGATAGTCCCATAATAATCTACTTCCGGATCAAAGCTTACAATGTGAAATTTTTAAATATTTCAAACCGTCATAGAAAATCGAACAATATCTTTCAATTTGTGTCGAAAGTGCAGAAAATTTTGGATATTTGTTATAAATTGGGCTTAAAACTGTTTCAGTTCCTAGTTCATATTTTCTGATGGTGCGATGTCGTCGGTGTGATAGAAGCGAGCTGCGACAGGTTTGGACAAGTAGGCATAGAAAATGATTTTCTGCCTTTCTCATCTCAACTTTTTTAAATTGTAGTATTTTGATGAATTTTTGCTGTAATATATAAGAGAAAACGAATAACATGAAAAGTGCATCATTACAGTACTAGGTAGATTAAAACAGGTTTCTCTATTAAATGTACGTCAGGATAATTTATTAATCACATATTATTTTACAATTTTTTTTCTATTTTTTCGTGTAGTTTGAACGCGAAAATAGTCAAGGAAAAAACAAAAGTTTGTGATCATTCCGGAAAAACAGATTAACGATACAAGTTCAGTGCATTTACTGCACTTCATGAGAAAGGTTTTAAAATTAGGACCGAGTGGAATTCTTTCGCAGCCTCACATGGGAAAAAAGTTATCTTTGGAAGAACCGTGAAAAGACACGCGTATGAAGTTAGTTTGCATCAAATCAAAACCAATCGAATTCCAACTGCGCATAATCTATTCAATTGAGTAAAAGGTTCATTCAAAAATATATTCATTCAAAAATATAAACTTTGATTTTTGCATGATAAACGAACCAGACATTCAGGATAGGCAACAGCAACATCGATTTGAAAACGTAATGACGATTAAAACTACAGGCGAATAGAAGGTTTTTTCCGACAACGAAGAATTTGTTGTAAATGTTCTGTTCAAACCACCAGAAAAAATAGAATAATCATGAGTCTAACTTGTGAAATAATATGTGTTTAATAAATTATCCTGACGTACATTTAATAGAGAAACCTGTTTTAATCTACCTTGTACTGTAATGATGCACTTTTCATGTTATTCGTTTTCTCTTATATATTACAGCAAAAATCCATCAAAATACTACAATTTAAAAAAGTTGAGATGAGAAAGGCAGAAAATCATTTTCTATGCCTACTTGTCCAAACCTGTCGCAGCTCGCTTCAATCACACCGACGACATCGCACCCTACCGAACCCTTCCGCACCATGCCGATTCACTCCCGCAGTGCACTTTGCAAACAGCGCGCGTACACAAAAAATCAAATATTTCAAAAACCCTATTTGAGCACAAACATTTTTTTTTGTTGATTATGAAAACCAATAATATACGCAACATTTTAGCATTTAACAGAAACAAAACTCGCGTGAAGAAGGTACTTTAATATCGATTTCTTTGAAAAATTTAAGTAGAAATTTTAGTAAAATTGAACATTTGTACAATTTTTTCTTCATTCTATGACAAAATAAGTTGTTTATGCATTTGCAAAGTTTCGTATAATTCGAAAGAGAACTTGAGCTTCAGAAAGCATTACAATGAAAAGGTATATAAATGTTAATGTAACTAAAAATAGTATAAAAAATTCGAATGTCGACGAAATATTTCGTGAACATGATCGTAGATACTAATACTACAAAACAGTAACACGTATTGTAAAATCGGTTACCTCGTCAAAAATGGGGGGGGAGGGGGTCACTCCAGAAAATTTTTCTCAGTAACCTCTTTTGCCACCACAATGTTACTGTGATGTCCTTAATGAATCGCAAGAGTTTCGACCATTATCCATATAGATATAAAGGGTGATTTTTTAAGAGCTTGAGAACTTTTTTAAACAATAAAACGCATAAAATTTGCAAAATCTCATCGGTTCTTTATTTTAAACGTTAGATTGGTACATGACATTTACTTTTTGAAGATAATTTCATTTAAATGTTGACCGCGGCTGCGTCTTAGGTGGTCCATTCGGAAAATCCGCTTTTTTATCGACAAATTTTGTTCAGCGATGAGGCTCATTTCTGGTTGAATGGCTACGTAAATAAGCAAAATTGCCGCATTTGGAGTGAAGAGCAACCAGAAGCCGTTCAAGAACTGCCCATGCATCCCGAAAAATGCACTGTTTGGTGTGGTTTGTACGCTGGTGGAATCATTGGACCGTATTTTTTCAAAGATGCTGTTGGACGCAACGTTACAGTGAATGGCGATCGCTATCGTTCGATGCTAACAAACTTTTTGTTGCCAAAAATGGAAGAACTGAACTTGGTTGACATGTGGTTTCAACAAGATTTTGAGGGAAAACTTCGGAGAACAATTCATCTCAAGAAATGGACCGGTAAGTTGGCCACCAAGATCATGCGATTTGACGCCTTTAGACTATTTTTTGTGGGGCTACGTCAAGTCTAAAGTCTACAGAAATAAGCCAGTAACTATTCCAGCTTTGGAAGACAACATTTCCGAAGAAATTCGGGCTATTCCGGCCGAAATGCTCGAAAAAGTTGCCCAAAATTGGACTTTCCGAATGGACCACCTAAGACGCAGCCGCGGTCAACATTTAAATGAAATTATCTTCAAAAAGTAAATGTCATGTACCAATCTAACGTTTAAAATAAAGAACCGATGAGATTTTGCAAATTTTATGCGTTTTATTGTTTAAAAAAGTTCTCAAGCTCTTAAAAAATCACCCTTTATAAGAGCAAATTCAGCAGTTGGAAGTTTCATATGGGCAATCTATAATAGAACTAAAATTGAATCAAACGTGTCCCCAGCCAGCCGTTCTAGTTTTATTTATTCGAACAGTTCTTCTGTCAAATTAAAACTGGTGTACACTGCCGTTCTATTTTTTGTATTTTTGAAACACTAGTAAAACGCTGCTGAGGCTACTAGGTTTTTCTTGCCATAATTTCCAGATTTAAATTTTAAAACTGACCTAAGTTATGCATCTAGAACACTACTGAATATGCCCTAATATTTTTGGAAATATACACGTCGAAATACTTCCCTGTGCATCGATGGCTACTTGGATCGGACTGTTTTCTCAGATCGCCGTTCAAAGCTGTCAGCAGTAGTTTCTAACTACCGAAATATGCATTTAATGCTTTGTCAAGCAAAATGGAAACACCGAGCAGCGATGTCAGATCAACGGAAATCTCCGTAGATCTACGGATTCGAACATTTTCTACGGATCTACGGATCCGTAGACAAAATCTACGGATATTGGATTTTTTCTACGGAAATCTACGAAAATTACAATTTATCAACGGAGAACTATGGAAACTAGTTTTGTCTGGCGAGCAAAAAAAAGCTTTTCACCGTAAGAGCTTCCGAGAAAAATGCCAATCTACGGAAATGACACTACTAACAAATACAAATAATAATACCCCTAAGTCCCATATAAACGAATCGCCAAAGTTTGGTTCACAGCATGAACAAGTAAGCCTAGCAAATATCTCCCTTTCGTTGCGATTGTGAGAAAATGTGGAAGGAGATCGTTTCTGGCAACACTTTATGCTAGTTGCTACGGTGCAAAACAAATTTGTTTGTTTATCGTTGCTCTATTAAACTCTATTATTGCGTTTACATCAAATTGTATGGGATATCACACATGGGATATCGCACATGATATCATCGGATATCAAGTATATCGGTATATCACTTGATATCAGCATTAATGTGAACAGACTATACGCAAATACAAATAATGGATGCGATGACTAAAAGCTTAGCTTATGAGCTAAGGCCAAAGAAAATTCGAATCTTACCGTTATCTTGACCAGCATGGGTCGCGAGAACTAGAATGGTCCGGCTGAAATCCATTCACTGATCGCAAAAATACCATTCGCTCGTTTCGGTAAAGTTCAAGATTGTTGCCCGTCGAAGGCGACCCCAATTGCAAATAAATCAATTTTCATGTTTTTATAAAATCGGTTTTTTTCATATTTCATGATGTTAAAACTTGATTACGAGACAAAAAACGTATATTTTGATTTCGTCTTAAAAGTAGCATTTCAAAAGAAGGGTCGAGTATGAAAATTTAATGTGTTGACGATCGTGTGATTCCTACTGAACAATAATATAAATGCAATTGAGTATGAATGAAAAAATGATGATAGGTATATCACTTAGGTCGTCAAAATTGATGAGCTTAGAGTACACAAAACAGCCCTGGTAAGTCACTTCGTATTATCACTAATAGAAATTATAATATTGGGTACGCGGTCCGCATTTGGCTGACGCTGGCAGATGATCTCAACGGGACACGACTCCAGTGGCTGAAGTGTGCAAGTCTCCTTCATTGCGGACGCCGGTTGAGACGATTCCATCAAATCACGCTTTGCACGATCGCGATTTTTGCGTTAAATTAATTAGAGTCTTCTAGGTGACTGAAACTGCATACAAAACAGTTTCCAATGAATTATAAGCGAAGTTAAATGCTCTTGTATTTCAGAAATACTCACCATAGATACATCACGAGATTTTATTAATCCGAAATAACGAGTTCAAATTGAACCGTTGGAAATGTGGTCCGTCACACTGTTGTATCGCACTCCCTGCAGGGTACAACTTAGTGAAATGTTCCACTTTTTGGCGCATCAGATTATCGATTCGCTTCGAAACCAAATCTGTTTCCGTCTTTTTCATCATAATAAACAGTAACTATGACGAATTGATTTCTACCCTTCAGCGTTGCTAGTTGTATGGAAAATTCGTTAAAGTACATTGTCACTCTGACAGTGTATCATGACAATGTACCGCGCGATGCAAAATGTGTCCTTGAAAATTTGTCGGAGTACTCCGTATTATAATTTGTATTTGCTACTAGTATCTGGCATCGCTGACACCGAGACGCATCCCGGATGTAGGGTACAGTATTATAAACTGCCAGTGTTACAATGAAAATCTTGTGAAGTGTCTATATGTATTAATATATTTTCTTCGAGAAGCTGGAAACTTTATTACATCACTTCTGAGCAATATAATGTTTCATGGTTATAGTAGAAGTGATGTTTATGTAAAAAGAAAAGATTCTTCGAAACGATCACATTCTTAGTTATTATCGTTTGTCTTACACACAGAAAAAATATTGCGATTTGTTTTTGGTGATACAGTGACAATAACAATTCTCGTTTCAAATGTTTGGGGTTTCAAATACGGTTTTAAAACAAAAAAACGGTTTAATTCTCGTTTGATTCAACCAATGCTTCCTTTAAAGAATTAAAATTATTTTGAAACAATCATATTCTGGTTTGAAACAAGCATATTTCTGTTTGAATCTGCAATATCCCGGTTTGAAACAACTATTTTTATTAGTTTGATAGGCAACTAATTGTTTTGTAGCTTTAAATTATCGGATTTTTTCGGCGTGAAGACATAATGTCCAGCCGCCGTATGAAATTTCACACAACAAAAGAGATAAAATCCCAAAACAATGATGCATTATGGCGCTTGAATTTTGAAAATAGAAAAGAAATATTATTTGCATCGAAAATTATTTGTGTGACCAATTAATTGCAATTGGGAATTAACATCTTCAATACTCCCGATGATACATTTTGTATTTAATAATCGTTATAAATCAGTAAAATATTATTTTTGTAGCAAAGCCTAGTGCTGAATCAAGAGTGGGCCATTTGATTCTTTGCATGTTTAAACCATGAATAAATACATGAAAGAAAGTTACTAAATTGCAACTGACTATTACACATTCTCAAGCAGAAAGATCCTATGAAAATGCAATGATAGTGATAAAATTTTTGTCTAAAAATAGTTTTGAATGTTTAAAAGGGTGTTTTGAACAGGAAATATACTAAACTTAACCCTACAATCATGAACTGAAAATAATATTGTCATTCAAAGTATTTAAAACTATGTGAATGATTTCGATTAGCAACAATAAAACTTCAACAGTCACCAAACAGTTACACTCTGCGGTAAATTACTCCAAAAAGAGTACATTCTATTGGTACAAACTGAATAGTTTCGGTCGATATGATTTAAGGATTCTTTTTTAGAAGAAGGGTTGAAGCACTTTCTCTCTGGTACAAATTAAGATTCCGTCAAGATTCATGTTAATGGCTTCTTTCGACCCGGCATCCTTCCGACTGGGTCTGAACCCTAGGTTGTACTGAAACTGAAGTCAACAATCACTGTCTACAGTTTAGCCGAGCGAAATAAAATCTCGGCTTAAATTAAAGTTTCCGTTTTCTTGGGCCGTGACCACCCTTAAAGACAAAGGATCCTGCTGAGTAGCAACGAGTTCATTAAATTTTAAGTCCTTCCCGGATGCTGGCTTCTTCGGGAGACACACGGTGTGACTTGGAATTCTTACCGGGATTTTCCAACCCCTTTTTTCCCGGTGGCCATAAATGAACTGTTATCGGCTTAAAGACCTGTACCGAGGGAAACGACGGCAGGAATTTTCCTCATATGTTGGCACGTATGTGAGCTCAGCTACCGACACAACCTGGAGGCACAGAACGCGGAGAACATGGTTATACCGTAATTGCCTTCATAGTTATTATCCGGAATGATACGGTGCTTCAGTTCAGAGCTCCGGCAGAAAAGGGCGACAGGAAGAAAAAAAGGGGTTGAAAACGATGCCGGAATAAGAAGTGTGTAAGGGTTGCGGAAGAAAAGGACTCCTTTTGGAAAGTAGAACACTTATTATATGTTGATTTGATTAGGCGGAAAATGTGTGGCAACATAACGTGTAAGTATGTTAAAGTATTTAGGGCAAACGATGTTTTTCGGCAGATAATTATGTGAAGACTCTTTGCGGATGATTCGTAATAAACCTCGTCAGTACAATTGAATTTCATTCCCGCATCGCTTTCGGGAATCGACTAAAAAGCTGACAACTTTTCCATTGTAATTTTCTCTGCCAGACAATAAAATATTTACAAACCGCAAGACAATCTTGTCCGAACAACAACCCTCGTCATTCCGGTTGATTAGAATTCTCACCATTAACTCGACTGGATCAGACCCTCAGTCGCGTCATAAATTGCCACCGTCCCTCCTCGTATGTTTTATCTTCCGATAATTTCCTACCAACAGAAATAAGATGAGAAATGGTTGTAATTCTTCTGAGACATATGTCCACTTGATAGTCTGCATCTATCATCTCTCGGTTGGCCCAAGCACAAACAAAGACCGAATCGTCGTCCTTCGAAACGGAATCCTTACATTCGGTTCACCGCAAAACCCGAATTCGCAACATAAATCTACTCTAGAAACACTACGCTGCTTTGGTCGTTTTTGTTGGCTAATCTAATTTCGACACTCATTTGTCTCGTTTTTTTTTTCCCTGATGTATGATGCTACAATCTTCGTAGTCGTAGTTCAGTTCCAGCCATCCAGCACAGGACCAACCGTGGACCGGAGAGACCAACATTCCACATGTGTCTTTGCCGGCCACCACCACCACCAGTACAAATGGAAAACTATTCGGGAGAAATTTCCACCGGGGGACGATTTTCATTAAATTAAATTACGACCGGGCCGGGTTCGTGTTCGCTGTTCTGCCGTTGACCTTCGTCAAACGGAAGGGAATGGCACGTAAGATTGTCGTCTAAAAACGTCCCATTTGAACTCTCTTAGGTTACTTTCATATTTATTCCGAAGTTTCGTTCAGTAGGATTGAAAAACGAAAACATACTTACCGTCAAATGGATTACCATTTGAAATATCAATTCGAACTGGAACGAGCTTCAATCTGAATTGAATTTTTAAAATTATACTACTCAAAACAAGGAACTAAATGCATTTTCCCGCAGATACACAGCAAAAAAATATCAAATTTATAGTAGGTGATATGCATCAACATGAGAACGTATTTCGTAAAAGAACTAAATTTAACAAGAATGATTCAAAAATGTTGCAAACATATCCTGCCTCTCAAGCAGGCGTATAAACTTATCACTTAAAAGTATGTCAGACTACATCGAATTTGCGTTCGATCAGGTGTAAAGAGCCAATCGAGGCAAGAACCTAGAGCAGGGGTCGTCAAAAGAACCAAAAACGTTATTTTAAAAATTTCAAACATTTTGCAGATCCACATAATATTTTCTTATCAACTATAAAAACCTTTTTTAATCCACCAAGTGGTGTAATGATGCCTTTCTCATATTACTTATATTTTCAAAAATATTACTAGAAGATTCTGTGAAGAATTTTTTTTTTCAATCTTGAATAAAATAAGAAACTTTCTTTTGGTAATAACTAACATAACCTTTTCAATTTGTCCCTCTCGTGGTTGATGGGCTTGACGGTATTGCAAACATCATCAGATACAATCAATTACAGTTAGAGTTTAATATAGTTATATGTTACAGCTTTAGATTAATTATTGAATTTAATGAATGAAATACGGAACGACTTGAATAAGATGTTGATTGCATTACGCTGCAAACATCCGTGGTTTGGAGAGGCCGGTAGGCATTAACCTAGCTCTGCTTTATGTTTCATTTTCATACTACCGGCCCTTATTTCCAGTGTGAAGTGGAAATTAACTGAAGTAAACGTAAATGACAACAGATGAACGGTTAATCAAGTTGATCTTTGACGTTTATTGGTGGTTTGTGTATGATGGAATACTGTGGAATGAGATAGAACATTGTAGAATGGAAAAAAATAATACAGACTGAACAAATGAGCAAACCACTGATAGCTGTCAAACGATGTTCATCCCGTTCATTTTGTGAGGTTGTGTCGTTTTCATGTGAGACCGGATAGGTGAGATGATCTGTGAGTGAAGTGTAAGAGGAAGTGTATGCAAGAACGGTAATAAAGTCCACCGTTTCAGCTCAGGACTAGCGATCGACCAAGAGTATGTATGTGTAAATTGCATGTGTAAATAATTACTAACTCAACATTTCCATTCCATATGAAATTAATTCACACTGAGAAAACTGGAAAATCAAACCAAGAGAAGCTCTTCAACTCGGAAAAGAAGGAAAAAGATGAAAGAAGAAAAGAAGAAGAATGATGCAGAATACCAGAAATATAAATAAAGAAACGAACAAATAACGATTATTACGTTATTACATTACTATTACAATTACTACCACTACATTCCATACAGACCATTACAAATACCACATACCATAATTTACATTACCACAAAACCAGATCTACGACCATTATCATAATAAAAACAACAACTAAACTGTAAAACACAACCACACATTATAAAGACAATTTTATACAATCTATTTGAATCAGCACAAAAAACAGTGACCAAGTGGGCACCATAGCCCAGGAACGTCTGTGTGTTGATTGAAAATAGAAGCTCATAGAAGTAAATCTTATCAAGGGTCCAGTGTAGAACCGAAGCAAGGGACTGCTGCCACTGTGACTACTTACAAACAAAAAACCTGTTTTAATCCACCTAGTGGTGTAATGATGCCTTTCTCAAGTACATATAATATTGTGGTATTCTATTCAAAATTTTTCTCTTCGATTTTTGGAAGAAACCAAGAGATTGTTTATGCATAACATACAGAATACAACAGTGCTTTGATTGCGTAAGTCATCCTTAAGAAAACGAAGTGGGTTCACTATTATATGCACTTCCGGCACCGGAACCCGAGAACCGGTATAATCAAAGTCGGTTCGTACGGCCACCAACTAACATGACACACAAACTCTTCTCAAAAAGTGAGTGAGATCTATTTTGGTATATATGACCACTATTTCCGGTACTTCCGGAACCGGATACCGGGAACCAGAATAGCCGGAATCGGTTTGTTTAGTTGCCTACTGATAATGACTATCGATTTGTGATTTTTTGAGACCAGTTTAGAATTTTTTTTACAATATTGAACACACTTTACCCTATAAATCGGATCCGGATGAAATTCAGGAATTCCGTATGGGACCAGACCTTTCATTAAAATCAAAGTTTGTCAAAATCGGTTCAGCCATCTCAGAGAAAACCTAGTAAGATTATTTGACATACACACACACACACACACACACACACACACACACACACACACACACACACACACACACACACACACACACACACACAGATAGACACACACACGCACACACTTCTGCTCCCTCAGTAAGGAAGGGTGATATCGACTTGACATGGCGAGTAGGATAACAGTACGGCTGCCTCCGTCCCGGTAAAACCGTGGAAGGCCTTCGGATACGTTCGATACCCGTACATCAAACATGATGAGTACTAGGCTCGGATGTAATATTCACGACTTACGCCGATCCGGCTCTGAACACGGTTCTCATGAGGGGCCGTGTCAACCCAAGCATGGCCTCACTGCTTGCATAGATAACCATGGGATCACAGAAGGCAACTAGTTACTTCGGGTGGAGATAGCGGTCCGAAGGGGGGACCCTGGAAAATGGAAGAGAGCACTAATCAAAAGGAAGTTGGAACGATGAATCCGTTCGCCAAAGACGGTTTATCGAGATCTCCGCCCCTGCAAAACCAACATGGGCACCAGTCTCGTGATAAGGAGCAACAGAAGTTGCAGCAGCAGTCACAGCAGCAGCCGCAACAGCAGCATCAACAGATGCACCAGCCAAAGCAGAATGTGTTGAACAAAACAATGCAGAAGCCGAGAGTACTAGAAGCGAAAAGTTTAGTGGACGAGCTCCATAGTTTCGTGGACGCAAGGAACAACATCCACAAAGAAATTAAAGAGATGGTTCACAGAACTCGGAAGGCGGTAGCATCGGCCGTCAAAGAGTACGAAACGATAGTATAACGAGCAAACACAGCGGAACTTACATTAACATCCGCTAAAGTTGCCGCTATCACGAGTTCTCTGAAGCAGGGAGGCACTAGTGCAGCTCCGGTGAGCTCAACGAAACAAGGGAAAGAGGGGGTTGCTGGGGTGGATAATGTCTCTGTTTCCATTACTCCAAAGAGGCCAAGAACATCTCCAGGAGACGAGAGACCAGGCGGTTCCAAGATACTGAAGCAGGCACGTGGAATGCAGTAAACAAAGTGGTAACACAGATACTCTCGGAGTTGCAGCGAATATGGAGAAGGGATCGGCGAGTAAGCGTCGGATCGAGAGAACTTCCTTCGTCGGTGTAGTCTTGATCCGTCGTCGGGGACAAGATGAGTAGACCACGTCATAGCATTGTAAGGATCGTCGTGGAACCGGGCGCCATCTCCCAACCGGAACCACTGGACCGACCTTGGCATCCTTTCGGTCGGGTCGTATACGGATATCGAAAACGTCGGTTTCGAGAGAACTTCCAGCGTCGGGGAACTCTCTGTCGCGGTAGGCTAGATCCTTCGGCGGGGACTAGTCGAGTAGCCACCACAACACCGACTTGTGTCGTCGGGGCGCCAGCGAACCAGAAGCTATGCTCCAACTGGAATCGCCGGAACGACCTCGGCACTCTCTCTTGTGTCCCGTGTGGTGCAACAGGGGACTCGGTGTCTGGAGAGCCTCTTTCGCCAGGGAACACTCCGTCGGTGTAGTCTAGATCTTTCATCGGGGATTAGACGAGTAGATCGTGGCGTAGCACCGCTAAGATAGTCAGGGCACCAGTGAACCGGAAGCCATCCTCCAACCGACATCATTGGATTGACCCAGACATCCTTACGGTCGGGCCGTGGATGGGTATCGAAAACGTCGGTTTCGGGAGAACTTCCATCGTCGGGGAACTCTCTGTCGGTGTAGGCTAGATCCATCACCGGGGACTAGTCGAGTAGACGCCACAACACCGATTCGAGTCGTCGGGGCATCAGCGAACCGGACGCCATGCTCCAACCGGAATCGCAGAGCAGACCTCGGCACTCCTTCGGGTGTCCCGCGTGACGTAAAAGGGGAAACTCTCTGTCGGGGTAGGCTAGATCCATCGTCGGGGATCAGTCGAGTAGTGTGGCGCGACGTAGCGACATTGGGTCGTCGAGGCGCCAAAGGTGGATCGAGATGGATAAAGATAGAAACTCAGGAGCTCATTTTCTCCCAAACGAAGAAGTGCATGAGCACAGCCTCCCCCGAAGTATTGAGCTTAGCTTAGTTCCGGGGGGATCGAGGCAAGATGTCCAAGGTGTTTTAGTGGGTAAGGTTCAGCCAGTCCCACTCGCTGGTTCACAATAGCGGTAGCTTGACAACTACCGAGCGCGTGAGCTGGGAAAGTACATAAGGTATTTCACCTTGTAAAAAAAACACACACACACCTAGACATTTTGTGATCTCGACGAACTGAGTCGAGTGGTATATGACACTCGGCCCTGCGGGCTCCGGTTGTAAAGTCGGTTTTCACAGCGAGTGTAAAGCCATTCTATATGAAAAAGGCAAAAATGGCGTAACGAGATGTTTGTTAGTGGTTATGTTGAAAATATTTAGGCTAACGGCTCCCTACTTCAACTGAGCTCCTATTTCCATCTCATCCCTTCACCTCATTACTTTGAACATGAATAATATCTTAAAACGTATCTGAACCCAACTGTGAAATGTTTTAAAATGATTATTTCAGCTATTGTCACACTTTTCCAATGGAAGAAATGATTTTAAATTTTTCGGTGACCGTTTTTTTTTCATTTAAAACAAACTCACTTTTCAATTTAGGACACACTTTCGTCACAAGATTTACAGTTCGTCATGTTTCTGAATATCTACTAAACGATTCGTCTCAAAACATGATCACTTTTTCGCACAATTACACTACTATTGAATGCTGGATGACTTCATAATTAGTAATATTCACTTACCACTTGTTTAATTAACGATTGAAAACTTCAAAAATTACCCGGCAAGCGATAAAAATCTTCAAAAAAAACGAGATGAAAGTTTTTCACTTAGTACACTTGATTGTGCTTTGTTTTCATCTCATTTGGTTTCGCAAAGTTGCCAAGTTTTCTCATAATGTTACAAAAAAAAAACTATTTTTCTTTTTCAAATTATCATCAACAAGTATGTTTTTGGTATCCGTGACATTCGTTTAATTATGTTACTGATAATTATATTTCAATAAAACTGTTTCGGCTTCGAATACTACCAAATCGTGTTAAATACTAATGAAATAACCATTTGTGGCAAATCTAGTAGCACTGGTTTCATTCCGCTATATGACAGCATAACGCTGTTAAGTGTGTGTGTTTCATCGTCGTGCACAGAGATGCCAGATTTTTCATAGAAAATTTGTATTGCTTTGCATGAAAAGTCTACATCTGCTCTATCTATTTTTACAAATAAAATAAAATTTCTATAATTAAATGACGTTAAAAGATAATTGCTCTTATCTCCGTAAATCTCTGCCGTACTCAATAGAATATTAAACGAGGAAAATCTATACAATATAGATAAATCTGTATAACTGGCATCTCTGGATCTGCATTTTGTTTTTAGAAGGGCTAATGCCTAAATAGTAACAATTTCTATTTTGTTTTTTTAAAGTTTTCCAATAAAATTCTAAATTTAAAACGAAACAGTAAAATTCTAAATTTAAAACCGACTCAAAAATTTTTAAACGTCGAAATGATTAAAAACTGGCTCTAAAAATATCCCGCGTCGTCTCATAGTTCACATTAGGCCCTTTTTAAGAAGAATTCTGACATTTTGAATTTGATGTCGTTTTTCATTGATTTCACTCGCTCGGTGCCAGTGTTTTGCCCTGACAGCCGATCAATGAAACGGTTTTGTAAAGTTTGGTTTGCACGCATGCTGCTCGGAAAAGAAAACGGGTGCAAAATAGTTGCCCGCGAATTGCCCCGAAAGTGCATTTTTTCGTGCGGTGCAAATCAATGAAACACAGTGCACCTGTTTTGATTGCCCGACTGCACGAAAAGTGCACGAATCGAGCAAAACACTCCACAAGTGTTCTCAATGAAAAACGACATGAGAGTGTAATAGTGCAATATTTTGTTTTGATTGCTGCCGCCATTGCTAATTTATAGGATAAATAAAGGACCAACGATAGCATGAATATAAATCCATTGAGATGAAATTAGGAGCAGAGTAGTGAACATGTCAGTAGTGCTTTCAGCGGATTTTTTGAATACTAGTTTGATTTCCAACAAATGTGAATCAATTCTCAATGTGGAGCAAGGCGAACTAAGCAGAAATATGAAATAATTATAGCGATATTAGTGGCTGAATCTGGTTTTTGAGGAAACGACCCTACAAATGAGATGAAAAGGATGCCGTTACCCTACTTTAAAATATTGAAGTGATTTTGTTGGATTTGAATCGCTAAAATCTATCACAAAATTCACCTCCAATTTTTGCTACTCGATAGAAAGCTAATAGAATTATTGAAAAAAACCCGAGTTTCGAACGGAACCTCGGAAACACATAGTTTTGTACACCACTCAACTCATCTCGAAGAGATCGGAAAATGAGAAAATCAGAGATGGCTGAATCAATTTCAACAAACTTAAACTCGTTCGAATGCTACTATCGGGCCATTAATCAAGTTAGAAGATCAAATGGCTGTGTCTTCTGGTTTCGGAGGTATGATGGTATAAGTGACGTAACCGACAAAACGCGTTTTTATTACTCTTCTCAATTTTCTCGAAAATTGCTGAACCGAATTTTGGAAACTATTATTGGTTCTTAAAACAGGTTTGATGTTCGAATGGCTGTCACTTACGGTTCCGGTGGTATAATTGCATAAGTGACGTAAACGTCAAAACTCATTTATCATATATGGATTAACCGTTACCAATAATTTTAAACTCGTTCAAAACAAAAATTGGGCTAAAGATCGTTTTCAAATATCATATGGCAAGAATTTTTAGTTTTAGAGAAAGAATCGTTAAAGTGACGTAATCGACAAAATATATTTGTTCTTCGAATAAATATTTTAGCTGGTGTCCTATGATCACGCTCAACTGAAACTCTCGAATTTTATGAATTCGTTTACTTATATAGTCTATTCTCTCCTAGCCTAGCTAATTAGTTCTTACAATTAGGATCTCTGATGGGTAAGAGAGTGAGTAAGACTTCTTGATGAGCGTGAGCGGTTGTGATACGGAGAGGAGGGGGCGATAGCATGTTAGGTTATTCTCGTGAGTGTCGGTTTGAGTTAGTGTGTGTTCTTGAGTTACTGTCATTCTAGGTCGTGTTGACTTGTATCGATTGTGGGACATGAGAGACGTGAAGAAGAGGGAAGTGACACAGGCTGTTGTGTTTTTGTTTTTTGTTTTATTTCGATGACATAACAATTTTAAACTTGATGTTTCCTTGTTTCTGTAGTCGAATTTTATGGCCACTGCGTTTTTTTGCTGGGTCACCGGAAAGTGCAAGTGTTGACATTTTAGTCGGCTTCATGTAGGTAATGTTTTTATTTCATGTAGGTTTCTAGGTTTTCGTGGAAGGGTGCTTTTACGGGTTTTTGTTAAGTGCGTGTGGTCTGGGGTGTGTGAAGGATTTAGTCTTAAATATTCATATTACATGGTCTGGGATGTGTGAGGAGATTTAGTGTTAAAGGCTCATTTTACAAAGCGCTAACACAGGCTTTTGTGAACTACCCGAATCAATCTGAATAAATTGGTGTCATAAATGAGCCCAAATTATACGTTTGATATGTTTGTTTTAGCAACCTGAGGTCGCTCTAGACCGGACTCCAATCGCGTAGTTTCGCTCTGAACATTTTCTCGGGTCGCACCACGCATCCATGCGAGTTTGTTTATTTTTTCTTTTTTTCATGAGTTGTTGTTTAGGGCGCGTACCACGTATTCGTTTTACTCGGAGTCAGAGTCGCCCGCGTCTAGGTTCAAAAACGAAAACGGTATTAGTGTCAGCAATTATCTCAATAAAAAGGAAAACAAAAATTTAATTAGACTGTTTCGATGAAAAAGAAAGGCATTATCACACCACTAAGTGGATTAAAAATAGTGCTGAAGTAATTCATGCCAACAGTTTCGCTGGTTTCATCTCAATATCGCTTTGGAAATTCAAACTCAAATATTTACCCGCTCTGAAGATCTTCTTTGAAATAATTGTTTTTTCTTCGAAACAAATCAATTCTTGTTTGAAACATACGCAGGGATTCTTTTCCTTGCAGTTTTGCAGTGTTTTTTTTTGTTGGAGCATAATCCGATTGCAATTGTTATCAAGCAAAATCAGGATGGTCTTGTTCCGTTTTGAATTTAACTGATTAAAAAACCTGTTTTTATCCACCTAGTGGTGTAATGATGCCTTTCTCATATCAATCATACTATTATGTATAATACGGAGAGTTTCTTCAAAACAATTTTCTTCGAATCTTTAACCCCTTAACGCTCAAGGGAAATATGTTTTCCTTCTATAAAAATCGTTATAGATTCTTCAATTACTATTAAATCGGTGTTTTTTCACTGAATGTTAAAGAAAACTTATTTCTAAGGCGACAAATGTGTTTCTGAACGAATGAATAACATGAAATCGTTTCGTAGAATGCCATAACTAATTATTTATTTTACTATTCTGATACTTAAAGCAATTAAAGCAATAAATTAAATTACGATATAATAAACCTAACTCTTCTTTTATTTATTTCTAAGATTCATATTTCCCATGACTATGGGAAACTTATGCACCCTGCAATGTTTTTCTGGTGATATTCTCTTAATTTACACCCCCCAATAGCTAAAATATTGTCTTGAACTCACTTATTTCGTCCTGTACATCTTATGGTTGTAAAAGAAGTAATCGGAATCACTTTGTTTGATCGTCTACTGATAATGATTACCGATTGGAGCAGTTTTGACGTTGATTTGGAATTGTTTCGCCCATTTAAGTGATGGTATGAAATTTTAAACACACTGCACCATATAATTCCAGAACCGGAAGTCGGATTCGGATAAAATTCAGGAATTCCGTATGGGACTATAGGACCTTTCATTTGAAACTTAGTTTGTAAATATCGATCAAACCATCTCTGAGAAAAGTAAGTAAGATCCATTTGGGAAAATATGACCACTATTTCCGGTGCCTCCGGAATCGGAAACCGGGAACCATGATGGTCGGAATCAGTTTGTTGACCGCCTACTGATAATGACTATCGACTGGAGTAGTTTTGAGGCCAGTTTTGGAAATGTTTCAAGTGTTTGTATCGCCCATTCAAGTGACGGTATAAAAATTTTAACACACTCCGAACCCGAAAGTTGGATCCAGATGAAATTCAGAATGTTTGTATATTATCATAAGACCTTTCATTTGGATCTAATCTTGTGAAAATCGGTTCAGCCATCTCCAAGAAATGTTAGTGCAAAAAAGGCGGATGGGTAATGTCAGAGACATAACTGGATGTCGTGAATTCGAAAAAAACTGTAACGCTTCCTTCACACTTCCGAATACCAGTTATTTGATTGATTGTGTGAATTGTGCAAGCTTTCCCCTTTTTTTAATAATAATAATAATAATAATAATAATAATAATAATAATAATAATAATAATAATAATAATAATAATAATAATAATAATAATAATAATAATAATAATAATAATAATAATAATAATAATAATAATAATAATAATAATAATAATAATAATAATAATAATAATAATAATAATAATAATAATAATTTTGAATCTCGGTCACTCCAAACACTTTTTATACAAATGTGGATTATCAGCGGTTTTAAGAAATTCTTTCCTTTCGCAACATTTAAGTATGCATTTTTGAGAAGAAGTAGAATACAGATCAGGGCTTGCAAATTGAAGCAACGAATATTAACAAAAGGGTTTCACCATCTGTGCTATTCACACACATTCGTATGCCAGGTAGAATTCACGGCGCAACCCAAGCAAGGAAAGCTGCTTCGTTCGTTCATTAGTTCATGAATATGCCCGCTATCTGAGACCTATGCTTCACGAGGTTAGCATTTGATGAATGATTCTCATATTGAAGATGCCTATGAAGAAACTACATTCATAACTTTTAGTTCCGATGACTATCAATTTAAAGAACATTGCATTTAATGTTTCTAGGATATGTACACAGTGTAAACTCCCAAGAAACAAACTGATCGTTCTGAAAATGGGCCCAAATGCAAAATTTCTGCTATAAAATGTTTAAAGTATGTTTGAAATGTGATCAAATTTGGTCTTAGAATGCGAACATTATGTTCAAAAATGATTTCTGTAAACCTACACTGTGAAAACATCGTAAACATGCCTATTTGACTTTGCTTCGCGTCATGTAGCACGCCGTGAAGCAAGGCCTTCTTTCTCATACAATACTAACGAGAGCGAATCCAACATTTCATTACTTTGCCGTGGAATGCTTATTTCATGTGTTAACTGAGACTGAGAGCACAGGCAATTTACTATAGGCAAGGGAATTGATTTGCTCAGTAGCATATACTCTCACGCATTCAGTTTCTCTCTAATATAGGTCTCTCATTCAGCTATGTCAAGCAAAGTTTCGCACGGCATATTTCCAAACGACACCCATACTAGTATAAGGATGTGCTCTACATCAATACTTTCATTTTCGCATTGCGTGAGTCGTAATTGAATGTGTTAGTGCCGGCGCAAACTTTGTCTACTTCCATTTTGATAGTTCTGATGGTTTTGGTACGAAAGAGAAAATTCAATTAATTCTTTCTGATGATCTGTAGCACTGAAAAGTGTTTTAAATTGTCATGACCAACAGGATTTGCATTTAAATCCGAGATGGTTCTTTGCGTGTACACTGATGACTTCAGCTGGCAAGCTTCTGGTGTGGTTTCGCTGTGTGCTCGGCTCAATGTTACATTCAGCTTTTATATCGCTGCTGCAGCACATATTTTGTTCTCGCGTTCTGAAATGGATCAAATCAGACAAGTATTTCAATAGTGTACTATTGAAATAACTTGAATGTTGTTGCTATATACGTTCAAGTTGAACAATTTCGAATCTATTGGTAGTTAGATTATATAAATCCTTTCACAAATCACTGAGCTATGAGCTTTCAAAATACGAGAAAGGCAAACGCGCCTTATGAATTATCCTCTTTGGCACTCGTTTATACCAAACATTTCAGAAAAGTTTAAAAATTATGTCGATTCGTTAGATACAACAAGAGATATTCACGATCAAAAACTAATCACTCTCTCAGAGGGTAAATTTTGTAAAGGCCCCACATGGTAATTCACGACAAAATCGGTTGACCGGTCTCCAAGAAATTCGAGTTCACTTTTTCGTATGTTATTCTCTAGCCAAAAGTTCGATCTGGATAATATTCAACAACAGGCTATGGGACCAAGAGACTTTTCATTCGAATCTAAGATTATGAAAACCGTTTCAGCCGTTTTTAAGATATTAGAGTGATTTCCGTTTCGGAGTGCACGATCACTTTTTTTCGATACTTCCGGAATCTGAAACGAAGATCCGGTGTACCCAAAATCAATGTATTTGGTCAGCAACTCACCATACTAGCCTCATTGAAGAATTATACGACTATTTGAATCTATTTGGCTTGCTTTTTCCGTGTCATGTATAAAAACACGCTCTTGAAAATGAAATTTTAATACTTATCAGCCTGTAATTTCGGAACCGGAAGTCGTATCCGGAAGAAATTCGATAGGATTAAATGGGGTTATAAGACTCTTAATTTGAATTTAAGTTAAAGAGATTCGGTTGATTGGTTTCAAAAATTCTCAGCACAGACTTTTTTTGCGAAATAAATTCAAAATAACGAAAATTATTTTAAGAAATAACTCGATTCACGAGCTCCTGTTTAGTTTGCAAATGTAGATTTCGGTATATCGGGATTTCTCACGCCTCCGTTGCCAAGTACGAACTCAATTCGATTTTAGTGAAAATTGTTCGTTTGATGAAATTATCCAGGAACAGTTTCAAGTTTATCAAGCAAAAACGGCATTAGTTTCAGTTGGCTTCAATCGATAACGCCATTTGAGTCCAAGAGTCCAAGAGTCCAAGAGTCCAAGAGTCCAAGAGTCCAAGAGTCCAAGAGTCCAAGAGTCCAAGAGTCCAAGAGTCCAAGAGTCCAAGAGTCCAAGAGTCCAAGAGTCCAAGAGTCCAAGAGTCTAAGAGTCCAAGAGTCCAAGAGTCCAAGAGTCCAAGAGTCCAAGAGTCCAAGAGTCCAAGAGTCCAAGATCCGAGATCCAAAAGCTAAAATTAAGAAAAAAAGTCCAAAATGACAGTATCCAAGAGCCAAAAATCAACCTTCCTCCAACTTGCAATAACAGTATTCCCACAAAACAGAATCAAGTACTACCTTTCCTAAACAATTTCGCCTTCCCTTCCCATCAGCGTCCACAAACTACACTCCAATTTTTCATCAACCCTAACCCAACGAGCGGTGGAATTTAATTTAAAGTATTTATTCAAAGCCATCTACGACAACCGAACAATTTTCTTCGTATTAAAAGAAGCGAAAAAACGTACCAAAGCACCAAGGATAGAGCGCGTCGCGTGCCACTCTAATCCCATCAGCGGAGGGTGACAAGTCCAGAGCGAGGCTGCGGATGATTTATTTACAAACATTCGGTCCTGTTATGTTTGTCCCCAGCTTGTTGCTGTGCTGGGCCCGACCGCGGGAGGAACCGGCAGTTTTGAATCAATTACTGGGCCGACTTCCGGCTGCTGCGTAAGGGTTAGGGTTAAATTGTTACAGTTTACAATTTTCAAATTAGAATCAGAAACACGGCCGAGACGGGCGGACGGTTTTCGGCCAGAGGATGGTAAACAAATTACCGGTTTCGGATTCGGATTCAGATTTTAAATTGGGGTTGACATTCGTCGGTGCTTTTCCTGCTGTTGGCTTTGAAGCACAGCGTATGCAAATATTTGAGCAAATGGTTTTGCCTCCGGATTTTGACGACTTTGATGCTGGTAAGATTGTAACCAAAATAAACAGATAGGAAATCAGGTCAAAAAAGCAAAACAAATAAGGTTTTCGCAACGTAGCAGCCGTCGGAAAAAGTCGTCTGCGGCGTCGATCCGAGCGGCGACTGCCACTTCGGCAAAACGTGTATGCAAAGTTATTTCTTTAATGAAAATCCCAGCTTCCTTTGATCTTTCGCCGTTGAATTATTTTTTTCTATTCCCACTCGGCCGGCCACTGAACGAAGTCGCTCTGTATATAGTTTGGCAGATTTTTCTAATACCAGCTCACTCGAACCGTGAACGTTTCTTTTTCGTTGACTGATTATTTTGGTTTAGTTCTCGGGGCAGGGGCGTAACCAGAGGGGACAACCAAACTGGAGTTCTTTTATTTGGGAAAAAAAATCGACGTCATTAGAATTGCATTATGCCATTTACCAAATTGGTGCAAAATTTTGCCCGGTCCGAGCACGGCTACTGCCCTGACAGACCGGGCAGTTATCAAATGATTTCACTTCAACCAGACTCAAGCTTTTATTTTATTTTTGCCCTTAGATCTCTGCTTCGAGGCCGCAAATCAGTGCAAATAATTTAGATAGGCATGGGTAATTATTTGCTTTGAAAAATTGAAATATCTCGGTATCAAACAGGGAACAGTTTCTGTTTTCCGTTTTTTCACGTCCAAAAGGGGTCAACTGTTTGATCTGTGTGAATGATTCGTTTTAATACTATTGAACAATGTGTTTTTTTTTTCGAATTACGAGAAGCTCATCCATCCATACCGTTTAATGGCGTAGCCTCACTCCCCCCGGATTTCAACCAACCAGCCTCGGTTAATGGACTTCCGAGTCCCGAGTCCGTATTAATGGCCCAGCGCCAGCCCATCGTTCCGGGTAAAACACGACCAACTCATTAGATTGCTTTATGTCACAACCCTCGTGAGAATCAATCCACGTTGCCCGTGTCAAACTCCCACTACGGTTCTGCTGGCAAACTGCCAACAAACGGAGACATCGTCCTCACCGCAGGCCTCCTCAGGCAGTGGCAAGGAGCAAAAGTGAAGCATTTTTACGAGCACCGACGAGGCCAACCCCCTGATGAAGTGGTTCTCATTAACCTCATCTCTCATTTCGAATAAGGAAATAAATTTAATGTCTTTTTCTTCTGTGCCGTGTGTGCCGTCTTGGATTCCCTTGGATAAGACATTCCGAGTCCGGCGGTACAGTCGGCGGCTAACGATGTGCGAAGAAGACCATTTCGAAGTGCAATTCATCTCGTTCGCATGTGTGTCCCGAGACGTATCCTTCCGGTCCGGCTTTCGGGTTATCCAAGCGAGTCCTCTCGTCTTGCGACCGGACCGATACTAATTACAAGGTAAGCATTGTCTACTGTCCCTCGGGGTCGAACCGGAATGGTTTATTGTTCTTCTGACTAGTTTATGAGCTGCAAGTTTTGCCTGGAAAAACTGGAACTCTCATTACAGTGAAACTCATTCCGAGATTGGAACTCATGCTCATGTCATAATACGAGCGGGAAAGTTTGTGCCGTTCCTTTCCCTGTTTTCCTTTGCCGCAGCCGATAAGAAAGCGCAATCACTGGAAGAGCCGAACCAAATCCGATTAACTCTCATACATAATTCATCTTGTTTATAGAAAAAGAAGTTTTTCATTTGATTATGAGCTCCCTGCACCAAGACACCGACCGACGGAATCAGTTATTTATGAGTGGTGGGTGGGTGGTTGGTTGGTTGCTTGACGGAATAGTGAACCGATTCGGGACTGCATTTATTTATGATGTCCTTGCTTTTCCTATCACGACCACCATTAATCATTATTCTGCTGAGGAAAAAGGGCCTGTCTTATTCGCCTTTCTGGCAAATACTGATGTCTGATTTTGTTTCACTTGTTTCCGAGGGAATTGGTCTCAGGCTAATGTTTCCAACTTGATTAAGAAGTTGGCAGTTGCAATCTAGCTTCCAGACTAACTAAAACTTGATTGGTTTGCACAAAAGGCCAAGAAAAATTTGCCAATATGCCTACGAATAAACGGCATAAAACGCCTTTTCAGGATGTCATCCGACGTTACAAATGCACAGTGGTTTGAATCGACAAAAACCTGTTTTAATCCACCTAGTGGTGTAATGATGCTTTTCTCATGTACATATGATATTGTGGAACTCTATTCAAAAAAATTCTCTTCGAGTTTTGAAAGAAACCAAGAGATTGTTTATGCATAACATACAGAATAAAACAGTGCTTTGATTGCTTAAGCCATCCTTAAGAAAACGAAATGGGTTCACTATTATATGCACTTTCCGGAATTCGGAACCGGATACCGGGAACCAGGATAGCCGGAAACAGTTTGTTTAGTTTAGGATAGCCGGAAACAGTTTAGTTCATTTAAATCTAAGTTTGTGGAAATCGGTCAAACCATCGCTGAGGAAAGTGAGTGAGATCCATTTTGGTATATATGACCACTATTTCCGGTACTTCCGGAACCGGATACCGGGAACCAGGATAGCCGGAATCGGTTTGTTTAGTTGCCTACTGATAATGACTATCGATTTGTGTAGTTTTGAGACCAGTTTAGAAAATTTTTTTCGTATTTTGTTTCGCCGGTTTAAGTGACGGTGTACAATATTGAAAACACTTTACCCTATAATTCCGGAACCGGAAGTCGGATCCGGATGAAATTCAGGAATTCCGTATGGGACCACGAGACCTTTCATTTGAATCCTAGTTTGTCAAAATCGGTTCAGCCATCTCCGAGAAAACCTAGTGAGATTATTTGACACACACACACAGACATTGCTCAGCTCGATGAACTGAGTCGAATGGTATATGACACTTGGCCCTCCGGGCCAATTTTCACTGGTCGGTTTTTCAAGTGATTGCATAACCTTTCTATATGAGAAAGGCAAAACGTGAACTTAATTCTCTAGCTACTAAACCGTTGATCCAATATACATAGTTCCTTTGAAGAACTAATTCACAAAAATATACCTCGTGATTTGAACACAATAAAAAATGTGCAAAGCCTACTACGATAAAAGTTCATTTTAATAACTTTTTTCCCTTAAGAGATAGAAAAACGATGTCTTCTACAAAGTTTTAGAACTTTTAACGAGAAAAACCTTTGCCAAAGAAGCTATAGGTCTAACGTAAAAAGTTTCGGATATATGAAGCAATTTCGTTTGAAATCACTTAAAATCAATTTTTTGTGCATAACTTTTTTCACAATTATTTTCAGTATCTACTATGTTCGAGATAATTACTAAAAACATAAAATTACACATTTTTGTTGAGAACTGTGCACGGTTTGGCCTTTTCCTTAAAAAGTTATTTAACATTTCAACTTTTATATACACTAACTTTAACTATTTATAGGAATCAGGGTTGCAGACCAAAAGGCACATACATATACTTTTTGGAAAGCTTAAATCAAGTAATTTAAAGTTACGAAGTGTGTAGCGTGGCCCTTTTTAATTGTGTGAATGAGACAACAAAATATAGAGTGCTTTTTTTACCATTTTCTTAGGAAAAACGTACATTAATAAAATTGTTTATCTTCATATCACGCGTTTTTTGTGATATCGATCGATAAGTTACCTTTAGGCAACTTTTGCAAGAAATTGCAGTCGAGGTATAGAAAATAGAGCATTCGTTTTAACACCAGACGAAAGAGAAAACTTTTCTCTGTAGCTTACTATTATGACTTACTCTCAGCGAGTACCGAGTCTTTCGAAATTCCTCTTCAAAGTGAATGTTGATAGGTGATCGTTATCACAAAAAAATCGCGATACATTACCGACTTCAGTAGAAAATGTAATAGAATTGCAGTTAGGAAACAGATTAGTTACAAATTCGCTGAAACCAAACAAAATTGTTTTTGTTGGTTATTATTCTCTATTCTTAGTCTGTGCACGTTTTTATACTCAAGTTCAGGCATTTCTCTTTTAAAAAATGTCTAGACTCATAATTTGATTTGATACTTTACCGAGTACGCCTGTATGTAACGTTGAACCCTCTCACGCATTTTATTGTAATATTATCATCGACCAAATGCTACAGCATTTGTATTATTAACTAACTCTCTTGTGATTTTAAAAATATTATTCAGCGCTGCTCTCACCAACACCAACAGTGCATATTTGGAGCAGGTAATTTAATAGAAAGTTATTTCACTGTGCTTCAAATTTCAATATACTCTAAAAGTAAAACTAAGCGTCAATATAAATAAACGGTCATATTCATTGAAATTTATGTATTCCAATTTAGTTTTACATCGAGGATGGTTTTCAATCGAATTTTTTATTCAACTGATGTCCATTTTATAGTATTATTTATTTAGAAATAGTGTGAATTTAATTATTTTTCTCAGTGTATGTTTTAATTCATAAGAACGTATTTGATTTAAGGCGTACTGGTAATCGTGTGAGATATAATCCTTGAAATGAATTGAATTGGAATTAAAAGAACGGATAAGGAATATTCTATTAAAAGAATAAGTAAAACTTTTCGAAATTTAATGACACGTTAACATGCTTCTTTAGTTTGTTCAATTGCATACAATAATGCATCATGAAATTATATTCACCATTGCACCAAAGCTACACCAACGACTGATTCTAATTTTTGAACATTTCCTACAAATCTACTTTTAATAAACCAAAACTAGTCGTTTTAGCAAATGTTTTTGCTAAGAAAGTGGTCAAATAAGCACTCTATATTTTGTTGTCCCATTTACACAATTTAAAAGGGCCGTTTAGTAAATGTTTTTGCTAAAAAAAATTGTCAAAAAACCACTTTCTTTTTCGTTGTCTTATTTACACATTTTAAAAGGGCCACGCTACACACACTTCGTAACTTTATATTACTTCATTTAAGCTTCCCAAAAATTATATGTATGTGCCTTTTGGTCTGCAACCCTGCTTCCTATAAATAGTTAAAGTTAGTGTATATAAAAGTTGAAATGTTAAATACCTTTTTAAGGAAAAGGCCAAACCGTGCACAGTTCTCAACAAAAATGTGTAATTTTATGTTTTTAGTCATTGTCTCGAACATAGTAGATACTGAAAATAATTGTGAAAAAAGTTATGTACAAAAAATTGATTTTAAGTGATTTCAAACGAAATTGCTTCATATATCCGAAACTTTTCGCGTTAGACCTATAGCTTTTTCGGCAAAGTTTTTTCTCGTTAGAAATTCTAAAACTTTGTAGAAGACATAGTTTCTCTATCTCTTAAGGGAAAAAAGTTGTTGAAATGAACTTTTATCGTAGCAGGCTTTGCACATTTTTTATTGTGATCAAATCACGAGGTATATTTTTGTGAATGAGTTCTTCAAAGGAACTATGTATATTGGATCAACGGTTTCGTAGCTAGAGAATTAAGTTCACGTTTGTGTCGATTCAAACCACTGTGAACCGTTCTCAAGCCACAACTGAAAATCGCTTGTCAAATCATTGCCTTCATCGCGAACTTTTCGGCAAACATGAACTTGAATCTTCCCTACACGCATATTCTCCAGTCGCACACTGTTCAGTCGCGATGTAAAGTTTTCTAATTTGATGTACGTTTCGTTATCGATCAAAGTTCTTTTTCAAAAAGAATATACACTGGAAAAAAGATATCTTCAGAATTTTCAAAACATCAAAATAAAATTATTTTTCCAAAATTCCTAGTCATTTCATCGTAATTTTTTTTTTTTTATTTCACAAAAAACGTCAAGTTACAAGGGAGCTAATGAACTAATGAAGTGCGATTATCAACTTCAAATCAATTATTAGGAGACGCGTGTGCAACTTGGAATCGGTTAAGGAAGGCTCGTAGAAGATTTTTTTTCGGACAAAAGATGATGGAGATAAACTGTTGGTGCGTGAATTAGAGCATCAGTTGGAATCATGGAACGTATCGTGTTTCTCGACTGGAGAACAGTTTTAAGGAGAACCCGAAAAAATAAAAAGTCTCGCGAGGATTTCCTGAAAGCATCTCCTATCGAAACCATTCTTCAACAACATCTGTTGACTCAGCCAATCTATTCTGGTATTTCTTTCAAAGCGTGGTAAGTATTACTAAACTTTGTCAGAATCGTACTTGACTAGTCTACCGTTGTATAATGTGAATCTACTTGCTCCTGTTTTCACCCAAGGCGAGGTAGTTGATGGATCAAAGCGACCGGGCGCCATCTTTTGTGAAGCAATGCTCATCTGCTTTGGCTTTGCCGACATCTCTTCTTTTTAATCGTTCTATCGCTGAAATGAAAAAAAGCGGAAACGTACAAGACGTCACGAACTACAGAGGCACTTCTATCCTTAGCTACCTCCCAAAAGTTCTCGAGCGAATGCTGTTGGATATTATTTACCCGTCAGTAAAGCACATCCTCACAACCGATTAGCACGACTTTGTCAAAAAAAAAAACGATCAACGACTACGAATCTAATGAGCTACGTTTCTACTCTAATTGACAAGCTTGAATAACGATAACAAGTTGATGATACACCGTTTCTATTTTTCCAAAGCTTTCGATTGTGTTCCGCATGTACTCGCTGTTGAAAAATTGAGACCAAATTGATTCCCTGACTGGATAACAAACTGGATTCTTTCGTATCTTACAGATCGTAGTGCTTCAGTTCAAGTCGGAACTGTACATTCTGATCCTTTTGATATTATTATCAGGTGCTCCACAAGGGAGTCATCTCGGACCACTTCTGTTTGTGCTATTTGTGAATGATCTTCGCAATGAACTGTCGTCGTTTAAGGTAATGTATGCCGACGATTTAAAAATTTACTGAATCATCACAAGCCTTGTAGATTGTTGTGCGCTACAAATGGACATTGAATGTGTCATAGATCGGTGTGATAGAAACAGCATGAGTGTTAATGTTAATAAATGTAATACCATAACATTTTCACGAGTTCAGTCTCCAATTTTATTTGAATACTCAATGATGGCGAATCCAGTCAAAAGAGTTTCTTCTGTAAAAGATTTAGGCGTAATTTTCTACCGTCAGTTACACTTCACCGAACAGCTTTCGATGGTTATTGCTAAAGCTTGATTTGCTTAATAATAACATCGACTGCCCCACACTTCTGGCAAGGATTCATATCAATGTTCCGGGAAGATTTTTGCGAATAATGGAATTCATACGACAATCAGCTCATCGCACACAGTATGGGCAAAATAATCCGATGAATGTTTGCTGCAATCAGTTCAATAGAGTTTGTCATCTATTGAACTGATTGCAGCTTGATTTTACTATAAACAAAGACACATTTAAATCGAAAATATTGTTAGGTTAATGTTATTAGAATAGATAGATATCTAATCGAAGACAATAAATTAAATTAATGAAATTAAATTAAACACTTTCTAACGATTTTTGAAAAGTGATATTTTCAAAGGAAAAATGTATGTAAGCAATGAAACATTATTCTCCAAACTACGTTTAATGAAAAGGTTCTTAGAAAGCTACTTCCTAAAGGCAGTCATGCTCGAGATATATGAGAAACAAAATCAGGGAAATAATTATTTCATAAGAATGCTGATATGTATTCACCAGTAATATTTATACATGGTCGATAAGTTTTGTCAAACGTCAGTGTTGGCAACTGTTAACTAAATCTGTACATATAAAGCTTAGGAATAAACTCACTTCGTTTTAGTAACCTGAATAGTGTACACGCGTTTTTTGATACTCCGAAAACCTGAAAAGATAAGAAAGTAAAAATTAATAAAAAGTTCTAAAATCTAAAGTGGAAAGTTACAAAAGTGGCGACGAGGCGGATATTTTTTTTCGTAACTGAACGGAAGAAGTTAAAAGGATCCAAGATTTCCACGACAACAGAAGCTGGGTGTAATTTCGGAAAATTAGACACCACATGGTTTCGGACCTGCAGCCATCAAGGAAATCTATTGTTAGGAAAGATTTGAGTCGGCGTCCTTTTTCGGATAGACAGCCATTGTAAGTCAGATTGACCTTTGTATTTTCGGTCGACGGTGTGTCGATAAGCCATTGTTTAGAAAGCCCGATATTTTTGTGAGGATAAATAAAGTGATTAATTACGGGTGAGACTGAAAATTTTAAAATTGTTGATACAAGAAGGCTGGCAAAGGCCGGACGAGGACTGCGGTAAGTCACTTTAAGCTATTATATAAAAGTGAAAAGAATTGACGAGATATTTGGTGTTTTTTTTATTTTTTCTTGTTTATTCTTGTCTCTCCTTAATGGATTATACATTGCTATTGGATTATTGTGCTCCTTGATTGATTGGTGGAAAATTTATGATTGTTTTTATTTATTCACTGATTTCGTCAATTGTGTGATGTTTCGATATATATTTTAAATTTTTTTGATATTGAATCAATTATATAACAGATCGGCTGAAAAGTTCGTATCGTTTCTATGAGAGGGCGCCACTAGAATTAAATCCATACCATTTTCAGTTAGTACCAACCTTCAAAAGATACGTGTATAAATTTGATTGCTCTCTGATTATTAGTTTGAGAGATATTGCATTTTGAGTGAAGCTACTTTTGTTATTGTGAAAAAAATGGAAAAAAAGGAATTTCGTGTGTTGATGAAACACTACTTTTTGATGAAAAAAAGTGCCGCCGATACCAAAAAATGGCTTGATGAGTGTTATCCAGACTCTGCACCGGGCGAAGCAACAATTCGTAAGTGGTTTGCAAAATTTCGTACTGGTCATATGAGCACCGAAGACGATGAACGCAGTGGACGTCCAAAAGAGGCTGTTACCGATGAAAACGTGAAAAAAATCCACAAAATGATTTTCAATGACCGTAAAGTGAAGTTGATCGAGATAGCTGACACCCTAAAGATATCAAAGGAACGTGTTGGACATATTATTCACGAATATTTGGATATGAGAAAGCTTTGTGCAAAATAGGTGCCACGTGAGCTCACAATCGATCAAAAACAACAACGAAAAATCATGCTGAAATTGAACGAATTGGGCTTCGAATTGCTCCCTCATCCACCGTATTCTCCAGATTTGGCCCCCAGTGACTTTTTCCTGTTCTCAGACCTCAAGAGAATGCTCGCTGGTAAAAAATTTAGAAGCAATGAAGAGGTAATCGCTGAAACTGAGGCCTATTTTGAGGCAAAGGACAAATCGTACTACAAAAATGGTATCGAAAAGTTGGAAGATCGCTGTATCGCCTCTGATGGCAATTGTGTTGAATAATAAAAACGAATTTTGGCAAAAAAATGCGTGTTTCTATTACACGATACGAACTTTTCAGCCGAACTGTTAGAAGAATACTTTTTGAGTGAAAAACAATTGTTTTTAAAATGAGTTTGGCTTCATCTATAGAGCCATACCGTAAAGGTACCTCCTTCGGGGATTGGGCCGAGCGGTTATCTTTTACGTTCGAAGCCAATGAGGTGGCTGAAGCAAAACAAAAATCACATTTTATGAACTTATGTGGGCCTTTTGTTTATGCTCAATTGAAAATGTTGTATACGAAAGATGCTCTTATAGCAGCAACTTATGCTGATATAATTAGCAAGTTAAAGCAGAAGCTAGACAAAACTGAGCCTGACTTGGTTCAACGCTTTCGGTTTAGTCATCGCGTACAGCAGCCGGATGAATCAGCCGAGGACTTCGTACAAGCAGTAAAACTGCAGGCGGAGTTCTGTGGTTTCGGAGAATTTAAAAACTTAGCAATTCAAGATAGAATCCTAGCCGGTCTGCGCGATGAAAACCTCAAGCAGTTATTGTTAAACGAAGAAAAATTAACGGTTGAGTCGATGGATAGATTCATCACAACATGGTGTATGGCGAAGGATAATGCCCGCACTATGAAAGTTAACAGTTTCTTTCCGGATTTTGGAACAGTTTCCTCTCACAGTCCATATGGACCACCGGAGAACATCAATTTAATCAGAAGACCAATTCATGAGCGGTTAGGTGACAAGGGTTACAAATATAAACAAAATTTTAAAGCAGATCACGATAGTAAACCCACCACTAGTAAACAGTACACGAAACAGACATATAGATACAATAACAGAAATGATTACAATAATAGAAATACTAACAACAGATACAATAATCACTACAATAACAGACATAATCAATACAATAACGATCATTTGGACAAAAAATTTAAACGAAATTATACAGAAATGATATGCGATCACTGTGGGGTAAAGGGTCACATAAAAAGAAAATGCTTCAAGCTAAAAAATCTTAGGAGAGACACAGTAAGATTTGTGGACACAGCAAGACCAGGTACAAATGCGGAAAAAGAACTGACGACACTAATGAGCAAGATGGAGACAAATAAAACAAGAGACACGGACAGCGAAGAAGAATGGGCCGAATGGAACCCAGGTGATTTACAATGCATGCATGTTGAGTCTATTTATAAAATAAGTAAACCTTGTTTAATTGATGTGTCGATTGACAATATTATGATCCAAATGGAAGTTGACTGTGGGTCAACGGTAACTGTTATGGGAATAAATCATTTTAAAAGTCTCTTTAACAAATCCTTAAAGAAAAGCGACAAACAGTTGCTAGTTGTAAATGGTTCTAAACTTGAAATTGAAGGGGAAGCAAAGGTTTCGGTCGCATTGAATAGTGTTGAACATATTTTGAGCTTAATAATACTAAACACAAATTATAAATTCAAGCCTTTATTCGGTAGAAATTGGATAGACATATTTTTTCCAAGATGGAGAGAAACCTTTTTAAGTAGAAATATTATGTATGGGAATGTAAACAAAACAATAATTTCGAAAAGTGAAAATTTTAAAGATGAGATCAAATCCAAATTTTCAGAAGTATTCAAAAATGATTTTTCTACTCCCATCAAGGGATTTGAGGCAGATTTGATTTTGAAACGGGAAATCCCAATTTTTAAAAAAGCTTACGACGTACCCTTCAGACTAAGGGAAAAAGTTTTAATATATTTGGATAAGTTGGAGAAAGAGAATTTAATAACGCCGGTAAAGACCAGCGAATGGGCATCACCTGTGATAGTAGTAATAAAAAAAGATGACCAAATTAGGCTTGTGATTGACTGCAAAGTTTCGGTAAACAAAGTTTTGATACCGAATACTTATCCTTTACCTTCTGCTAACGATTTATTTGCTAAATTGGCAAATTGCAAGGTTTTTTGTTCACTTGACTTGCAAGGCGCATATACGCAATTGGCCTTGACAGAACGGTCTAAGAAATTCATGGTCATAAATACAATTAAAGGTTTGTTTACGTACAACCGATTACCACAGGGTGCTTCTTCTAGCGCATCAATATTTCAACAGGTTATGGATCAAGTTTTGAATGGAATTGATGGAGTTTATTGCTATCTTGATGACGTTTTGATTGCAGGTAAAGACCTGAACGATTGTCGTAATAAAGTAGACTTAGTGTTGAATAGACTTGCGAAGGCAAATATAAAAGTAAATCTAGAAAAATGCAAATTCTTTGTTTCTCAATTAAATTATTTAGGACACATAATAAGTGAAAACGGATTACTACCTAGTCCAGACAAAATATCTACAATACAAAGAGCAAAAGTGCCTAAAAATGAGAATGAGTTGAAATCCTATTTAGGATTAATCAACTATTATAATAAATTTGTTTCTCATATGTCTTCCAAATTGTTTTATCTTTACAATTTGTTAAGAAAAGATGTAAAATTTGTTTGGGACAAAAATTGCGAAAAGGCATTTCAAGATAGTAAGCAATCCTTGATATCAGCGAACATACTAGAGTTTTATGATCCCAGGAAAGAAATTGTGGTCGTGACCGATGCCTCAGGCTATGGACTTGGAGGTGTTATGGCACATGTAATAGATGGCATAGAAAAGCCAATTTGTTTTACTTCTTTTACGTTAAATGACGCGCAAAAGCGATACCCAATTCTTCATTTAGAGGCTTTGGCTTTAATTTGTACAATAAAAAAGTTCCACAAATACCTTTATGGTCAAAAGTTCATAGCTTACACTGATCACAAGCCATTGATAGGAATATTCGGCAAAGAAGGCAAAAATTCAATATTTGTAACAAGACTTCAAAGATATATTCTTGAATTATCAATTTATGACTTCGAAATCCAGTACAGGCCTTCTGCAAAAATGGGTAATGCGGATTTCTGTTCGCGATTCCCATTAGAGCAGTCGGTTCCCGTAGATTTAGATCAAAATTTTATAAGAAGCATAAATTTTAGCAATGAATTCCCAATTGACTTTGTTATTATTGCCAAAGAGTCAAATGACGACATTTTCTTAAAACAGATTATGACTTATATGCGTGATGGTTGGCCGAAAAAGTTGGACAAACGCTTTTTAGACGTTTATGCCAATCAGAATGATTTGGAGATAATTGACGGATGCGTATTGTATCAAAATAGAGTGGTGATTCCACATAAAATGAAAAGCGTGATACTTAAACTTTTACATGCCAATCACGCGGGAATGGTTAAAATGAAACAGTTGGCAAGAAAACATGTTTACTGGTTTGGGATTAACAAAGATATTGAAAATTATGTTACAACATGCGAAGTTTGTAGTAGCATGGTAGTAGTGCCAAAAACAAAGGTTTTGTCTCATTGGACACCTACTATAAGACCTTTTAGTCGAATTCATATCGATTTTTTTCATTTTTCTCACCACACTTTTTTATTGATTGTTGATTCATTCTCAAAGTGGTTGGAGGTAGAATTGATGAGGAAAGGCACGGATTGTGCAAAGGTGGTGAAGAAATTGGTAGCTTACTTTGCTAGATTTGGCTTACCAGATGTTCTGGTTTCTGACGGGGGTCCTCCATTCAATTCTTATTCATTTACAAACTTTTTAGAAAGGCAAGGAATTAAGGTGTTGAAAAGTCCACCATATAACCCTTCAAGTAACGGCCAGGCCGAGAGACTTGTTAGGACTACAAAAGAAGTTTTAAAAAAAGTTTTTATTAGAGCCGGAATTGGCCAATGTTGATTTGGAGGATCAGATTAATTTATTTTTAATAAATTATAGAAATTATAATGTGACAAATGAAGGGCGATTTCCCACAGAATATATATTTAATTACAAACCAAAAACTATGCTAGACTTATTAAATCCTAAAAATAATTATAAAAAACACATATCTATTCCTGAAACCCTGAATGATGATAGATTGGAAAATTTTCCAAAACAAATCAATAAGAAGTCATGTCCGAATGATGACTTAAGTGATCTGATGGAGGGTGATACCGTTTGGTATAAAAACTACCATCATCACTTGCCAAACAGATGGGTAAAAACAACCTTCTTAAAACAATTTTCGTTGAATACATTCCAGGTACTTCTTGGAAACGTGGCCCTCATGGCACATCGAAATCAGATTAGGCGTTGTAAGGATCGGGACCCAGAAGCAATGCCGAACGTTCTGATGGGCCCTAGTACAGTTGTTGACAAATTGGATGGATTGGAGCAGGAAGAGAATTATAGCGGAGCTGGAAGCGGCTTAGATGATGGTTTGTTCCGGGGATTCCCAGAGCACACACTGGCAAAGGCTGGTCGAAAAAGAAAAGCCTCAACGGCGAACTTGCCGGGGGGATGTCCAAGACGTTCGAAGAGAACAAGAAAAGAAATTTAAAATCCAGATTATTCGTATAATTAATTATATTTTCAAAAATGCTAAAATTATTCATATAGTTGAATTCCGGATGAATAGTCCTATCTGAAAAGAAAAAGAATTAGATTAAAAACTTACGATATAGTTGAATTATTAAAACGAATTGAAAAAATATTGTAAATATGTAAAGTTAATGAATAATTATCTTTCTTATGAAGAGGGAAGAGCTGAAATGTATTCACCAGTAATATTTATACATGGTCGATAAGTTTTGTCAAACGTCAGTGTTGGCAACTGTTAACTAAATCTGTACATATAAAGCTTAGGAATAAACTCACTTCGTTTTAGTAACCTGAATAGTGTACACGCGTTTTTTGATACTCCGAAAACCTGAAAAGATAAGAAAGTAAAAATTAATAAAAAGTTCCAAAATCTAAAGTGGAAAGTTACAAAAAATGCGTCCTCTTTATAAATTAGTCTGGGTTTTCCACTGTAAAATTTATTATTTTTGTAATCCTCAATAAATTATTCATTGACGTCTGGACAAAATATTTTGAGAACAGAGTCGAAAAAAATCATAAAAATACACATTTATCGTGAATTAGATGCGATTTTCCATAAGCGTACTGCATTTAAGTTCCACAGTGATATGATAATATGATTTACGAAAAAAATAAGTCAATTGTCGTTTTGCAAACTAAATTACCAGTTTTTATATTACTCATAGCTCATTTCTGTGTCTGTTGAAAGTAATTTCGCTGCAATCTTGTTTTCTGTTATTGGAATGAAGCAATGATATTTCTGTGCACCTTGAATCATTTTTGTTTGTTGATAAATATCGTAACATATGACAATACGAAATTGTGTGAAATTATCTTGATTGCTTTGCCAGCCCAATCATACAAAGCTTTCGCTTTTGTTACTGGTCCTTTTCCCATGTAGCACGTTAAGTTTTTTTCCCATGTAGCACGTTAAGTTGCTGTCCTGTATTTTTCTACAGATTGTGCAATTTATCGAATTAGTTCATATTACTATTGTAGCAACTGTTGTGTTATGGAAAAAGCGCAATTTTTCTGTGTTGTGTAACATATGTTTAAGTTCTTCCGTTGTCACGAACATTTATTCACAATTAATGTGCAACTAATACAAAAACTGATGCATCGACCCCATTACAAATGCAGCAATTAAAGTAGCAAAAAACAATTGTGTAACTCATGGGAACTACTACGTAATGTAAGCAAGAATCGAATTGATGTTTTCAAAAACATAGCAAACATAATTTCTAATGAATAAGTTTCACATTTGATTTTCAAAACAACTGCTCGTAACACAAACATGGAACTTTGAAAATATTCTTCTCATAAATAAATGGTAATAATACATATTTTAGGATTGATCTTTTATGTTTTACTAAATAGAAAATCAACAACGAACTGCATTTTTATGATGAAACATGTCTTCGAACGCCTGAAATTTTCAAGCGCATTTGAAAGGACGTGTTTTGATGATTGCACATCAATTTCTATGAAAATAACAATCTACTGTTATCAATGAATATGATCGGGAGAGTGTTTAAAATATGTACAAGAAAGTTATCAAAATTTCATACACCTTTTCAGACGATTTTAATCATTAATTAATCTGAAAAATCTTGAAATGAATTTTTCTTCAATATTTTCCAATATGGCATCGAGGGTAACAGTGTGTTGAAAAGAAAATGGTTCACCCAACGTAATGATTTTTTTTACCTAAATAAATGGAATTATAAACATGTAAATATTGAGAAGAGAAATTTTGGTTTTTATTTTTATCAAAATAGTTGCTTTTATATTTATCAAACTAGTTGACTTAAACAACAATATAATTTAGTCATTCATCTTAGTGAACCCGACTTTTTTGATACGCACTGTAGGTGTGCTTTAGTTGCAAAAACAAGTTGCTCAAGCGGTAATATATAACTAGGAGAGTAACTACGATAAACTTAACTTTTTCTTTCTTTAAAAAGTGATGTCAGGTCTGTTCATTTTTGTCGCGAAATAAAAACCGGATACAAATTATCTCATTGTTTTTTGTTTTCATTGGATATGTAATGCTGTATTTCTGGAACTATTGTGATAATATTATCATGTCGGCAAGTTTAGCGTTCATTTCAAGCAGATAAATCTGGTACAACATATTTGCAAGTTTCGAATTGTTTTTTTCTAAAAATGAAGAAAACTGCACACACTGACTTAAAATTTCATGAGGCAGTCAAGACAATGCGGACTCGGCAGCAAAATAGTTTTTACTGCGAGGTTTTCATTTCGGCTTATCATTTTTTTGCCTTGCGGAGAACATAATTACACTATTTTTTTCTTCACAAGAGATATACAGCCATTTCGACATATATTGAGTCTGATACAATTACGACATCCATTTGGAAATTTTTGATAAGATGAACAATTGTTTTAGTTACTTTGTTTTTACATGACGATGTGAAAATTTTGGCAGAGCTTCTATAACTACTAGTGCAACGTGGGCAAGTTGGTGATTTGCTGCACAATTGTTTCAGATATACTTAAAATTGTTCTATAGTGATTTTTTCGGTATTATCGTGAAACTTAACAGGTATAAGTTGCACAACCGATTTTAATATATTTAAAAGTCTTTTTGAACATATCTAACATATAAAACAATTCTAAAACAATTGCAGAACCTCTTGAAATTTCAATAAGTTACATTTGCTACTTGAGTTTTGAATTCCGTCTCGAAAAAATGTCTCGTCTTGTGAGGTGAATTAAATTTGAAGCCAATTTTCGATTTCTGCGAAAGAAGTAAACCATTTTTCCATTTTCTGAATATGACAAAGGCAAAGAAGGATCATATCGTAGCAATATAGGCGATTAGGAGAAGATAAAACGCACCCTCGTGGCAATAGGCACCTCTGACTTTTCATAGAAATTATCAATTTATTTCACAGAAATTTTAATGGAAATGAAAGTCCGCTATGGTAATGAATTACTATAAAATTTTGTTTGCGACGATTCAATCATATCTTTCAAAATAACAAAAAATCTCTTATGCCTTTATTATATGTATTTTTTTGTATTAGACGATTTTAATTATGCAATTAGTGAACTTTTTTGAAAATCCTTCATTTTTCCAAAATTAATTCTAATACAGATAGTGTATTTGCAACTGTATATAAAAATCGTCAAAATTATCGTCCCATATCTTTGGGGGCAAAACGACACGAATTGTGTAGGGGTTTTTGCTGGAATTCGTTTACAAAACTTGTGTACGGCTTATCAATTTAATGAATAACTGTGAACAATCTACCTTCTGGCAAGTATTTTTTCAACGAAAAAGCTGAAACTGGTGACGCTTTACGAGAGTACGTTTTGCCTCGTTGCCGTCATGTGTTTTGTTCCGTTGTTTTTTTTTTTTTTTTTTTTTATTCAATAATATAATTATTTTTAAGGCACACTGCTTTAGCTCTAAGGTGCCAAGGACTTTTTCTAATTTTATTAACGACTAACTTAAAACTAGGATAGTATGATTGGATAATGTTGTATTGGGGTCGCAGTGGTCGACTTTGGCTGATCCAACCTTCAGCTGGCGATCGGCACCGGCCGGTGGATGGAATATATCACGAGTCTTCCAGATGACGTTGGCCGCATCCCTCGGTCCGTGTGGGTCCGCGGGAAACACCCCCAGGCTACGAATACCCGGCGGGTGGCCCGCATGACTAGAGCGACCTTCCGTGGGCGATGATGGTGATGTAAATATAACGAAAAAATATAGAGAAGTAAATATTGCGGAAAACGAAGTAAAATGTGGATATGGGAACGAAATGACTAAGAACGACAGAGATCTAATTAGTTGACATCGAGATGGTGAAGAGACGGGGAGGGGGGAAGCGAAAAGGTTAGTGACAGCAAAAAGATCTTGTTAGTTCCGATGAAGATGGTGGACAGATGAGGAATCGGGATAATCGGCGGAAGTTAGTGTCGAACCTGCAGGTGAAAATAATTCTTAGCCACAGTTGAAACAACGTCGATAATTAGGAGGAACTTTCTAAGCCAGATGTAACAGATTACACTTGTATATTAATGTGTTTGAGAAACTGGTATATGAGAAGCATATATGAACTATCCCGACTCGCCAACACATCCCGAACCGGAACCACAGGCGGTCTACCTCGGGCCCTGAGGGATTCCAGTAGCTTCGACCTGGCGTCACGATACTCTACGCACGACCACACGACATGCTCGATGTCCTGATAACCGTCGCCACAGGTGCAGAGCCCGTTCTCCACGATCCCGATACGCCGGAGATGTGCGTTGAATGTATAGTGATTTGACATGAGTCGTGACATAACGCGAATGAAATCACGACTCACGTTCATCCCCTTGAACCAAGGTTTCGTCGATACCTTAGGGATAATGGAGTGTAGCCATCGTCCCAGTTCGCCATTGCTCCATGAAGTTTGCCAACTTTCGAGAGTTTTCTGACGAGAGATACTGAAAAATTCATTGAAGCAGATTGGTCTTTCATAAATATCACCTTCTAATGCGCCCACTTTAGCCAATGAGTCTGCCTTTTCATTGCCCGGAATGGAACAATGCGAAGGGACCCAGACTAACGATATTGAATAAGACCGTTCAGATAAAGTTCGCAAGTGTTCCCGTATTTTCCCCAGGAAATATGGGGGATACTTTCCTGGCTTCATTGCCCGGAGAGCTTCTATTGAGCTTAGACTGTCCGTGACAATGAAGTAATGGTCTTTGGGCAAGGTTTCAATGATCTCAAGGGTGTACTGAATAGCAGCTAATTCTGCGACGTAGACTGAAGCCGGATCACTGAGTTTGTACGAAGCGGTGATGTTTTGATTGAAGATGCCGAAGCCTGTGGACCTGTCGATGTTTGATCCATCAGTGTAAAACACCTTTTCACAGTTGACTGTTCTAAATTTATTATAAAATATATTAGGGGCCACTCGAGGGCGTACGTGTTCCGGAATTCCACGAATCTCTTCTCTCATGGATGTGTCGAAAAACACAGTAGAATCAGAAGTATCCAAGAAATGAGCACGGTTGGAAGCAAACGAAGAAGGATTAATATTCTGAGCCATGTAATCAAAATACAAGGACATAAAACGGGTTTGAGAATTAAGCTCAACTAACCTTTCGAAGTTTTCAATCACCAGAGGATTCAAAATGTCGCATCGAATGAGCAAACGATATGAGAGATCCCAGAACCGGTTTGTCAACGGTAAGACGCCCGCCAACACTTCAAGACTCATCGTATGAGTTGATTGCATGCAACCCAAGGCAATACGCAAACAACGATACTGAATTCTTTCCAGCTTAATGAAATGGGTGTTCGCGGCGGATCGGAAGCAGAAGCATCCATATTCCATAACGGACAATATCGTTGTTTGGTACAACCTGATCAGGTCTCCTGGGTGGGCACCCCACCAAGTTCCGTTTATTGTACGAAGAAAATTGATTCTCTGCTGGCATTTTTGTTTCAGATACCTAATGTGACATCCCCAGGTGCCTTTGGAGTCGAACCAGACCCCGAGATATTTGAATGTGAAGACCTGAGCTATGTTTTCACCCCCTAGTTGAAGCTGTAGTTGTGCTGGTTCTCGCTTCCTTGAAAATACAACCAGCTCAGTTTTCTCCGTAGAGAACTCGATACCCATTTGAAGAGCCCATGTGGATAAGTTGGCAAGAGTATCTTGTAACGGCCCTTGCAGATCGCCAGCTTTGGGTCCTATAATGGACACAACGCTGTCGTCGGCAAGTTGTCTCAGCGTGCAAGATGTGTTGATACATTTATCGATGTCGTTTACGTAAAAATTGTATAAAAGGGGGCTTAAGCATGAGCCCTGAGGAAGACCCATGTAATTGAATCGTATTGTCGACAAATCACCATGCGTGAAATACATGTGTTTCTCAGACAATAGATTATGTAAAAAGTTGTTCAAAACTGGCGAAAGACCATGCTGATGCAACTTCTCAGATAGGATATTTATAGAAACTGAGTCAAAAGCCCCCTTGATGTCTAGGAAAACTGACGCCATTTGTTCTTTACGAGCAAATGCCATTTGAATTTCGGTTGAGAGCAACGCAAGACAATCGTTCGTTCCTTTGCCCCTGCGGAAACCAAATTGTGTATCTGAAAGTAAGCCATTAGTCTCGACCCAATTGTCTAGACGAAACAGAATCATTTTTTCGAACAATTTCCGGATACAGGGAAGCATAGCAATCGGCCGATACGAATTGTGATCGGAGGCTGGTTTTCCTGGTTTTTGAATGGATATCACTTTCACTTGTCTCCAGTCATGTGGAACAATGTTGTCCTCAAGGAACTTATTGAATAAACTCAGCAAGCGTCTTTTGGCGGGGTCAGGCAGATTTTTCAACAAGTTGAATTTTATTCTGTCTAATCCCGGGGCTTTATTGTTACATGACAAGAGTGCAAGTGAGAGCTCTACCATCGAAAACGGTGTTTCGTTTGTATTTGGTGTCGCGGCGCGGGATCTTCTGTTCCGGAACAGAGTCTGGGCATACTTTTTTAGCGAAATCGAATATCCAGCGGTTAGAATATTCCTCGCTTTCATTCGTTGTGTTATGATTGCGCATTCGTCGGGCTGTGTTCCAAAGAGTGCTCATAGATGTTTCTTTTGTTAGGCCGTCTACGAACCGACGCCAGTAACCGCGTTTCTTAGCTCTAATCAATTTCTTAATTTTAACGTCTAACGCCGCGTAATTCCGATAATTATCAGGTGTTCCATTTTTTCTGAATATTTTATACGCGGAGGCTCTCTCCGCGTTTAAATTTGTGCACTCTTTGTCCCACCACGGGTTGGGAGGACGGATGTTAGTTTTCGCGCCGGGTACACGTTTCGTCTGAGCTTGAGTCGCGGTGTCGAGAATCAAGCCAGCCAAAAACGTGTACTCTTCCTCCGGAGGAAGTTGTTGAGTTCTTTCAAGTTTCTCAGATATCGCGGTCGCATAGCTATTCCAATCAATATTTCGTGTGAGGTCATACGAAACATTGATTGTCTTCGATGGTTTTGAGCCGCTGGTGATTGATATTACGATCGGTAGATGATCGCTACCGTGGGGATCAGGAATTACCTCCCACGTGCAATCCAACCGTAGCGATGTCGAGCAAAGTGATAAATCCAGCGCACTTGGTCTTGCTGGTGGTGCAGGAATCCGTGTCATTTCTCCCGTATTCAAGATTGTCATATTGAAGTTGTCGCAGATATCATGGATCATAGCTGATCTGTTATCGTCGTGAAGACAGCCCCATCCCGTACCGTGTGAGTTAAAGTCCCCTAAAACCAACGTCGGTGCGGGAAGGAGCTCAATGATATCACTGAGCCACCGATGCCCAACCGAGGCTCTTGGGGGAATATAGATTGAAGCAATGCAAAGATCCTTGCCTTTGATTGTAACATGACATGCGACGGTTTCAATACCTGATATCGAGGGGAGGTTAATTCGATAAAAAGAATAGCACTTTTTGATCCCCAAAAGTACTCCTTCGTAGGGATCATCTCGATCCAGGCGAATAATGTTAAAATCGTGGAAGTTTAAGGATATTTCAGAAGTTAGCCAAGTTTCGCACAATGCAAATGCGTCACATTTCAGATTATTTACTAAAAATTTAAAAGAATCTATTTTTGGAATGATACTTCTGCAATTCCACTGTGAAACAGTGATTAGATCCGTGACCTCGATGGATGATTTAGCCATCGAAGGATACAATCGCTGAGAGGAGGGGCCAATTTGCAGTCAACTGCTTTAAATATGTTTTTACTGTTGGCATGAAAGCAATTAAAATGCTTTTAAGAGGGTCAGAAATATTAAAAGTTGTAAAAATCCAGTCCACAACATCAGAGAACTTGATAAGTCCAGCACCTAGTTGTTTCTCTGGTAGATTTTCAGGGACGTTTGGGGATTTTGTTGTCCCGGGAAGTGGTGGGAATTCCATCTCGGAACTGAGTTTTCCGAGACCAGGAGCCTTTTGCTTCGGTGGTTTGTCCCGATTCCCGTTAGCTGTAACTGTTCGAAGCCCTTCAGAAGACACCTTCGAACCCTTACTAGGTAGCTTATGAGAGGATTTATTCATTCTTTTCCTACAGCTATGAGGGACCGCCGATGATGGACCTTCCAAAGGGTCGTCAGAATCACTCTCGTCAGTTGACAAGCAGGCATATGGGTTCGTTGTCAGTTTAGGAGGGGTGGCACTCTTAAGCATCTCGGCAAAGGAACGCTTGGAGTGTGCCTTCAGGGAACGCTTCATCCGATCTCCTCGCAGCTTATACGCAGGACATGCCATTAGGTCATGCGGACCCTCCTTGCAGTAGAGACACTTTTCAGCATCCTTACCGCAAGAGCCATCCGCATGAGCCTCCCCACAGTTAGCACACCGGGGCTTATTGCAGCAATGAGAAGCTGTATGCCCCAATTGTTTGCAATTGGTACAATTCATTACTCGAGGTACAAAAAGACGAACAGGCAGACGAACCCGGTCCAGTCAGATTGGGGATAAGACTTTGTTCCATCCCCGGCGATCGATACTGAATGCAATCGCTTGCAGTCCAGTATCTTGACGTTCTTAAGTGAGGGGTCCTTAAAACAGCCCTCTCCGTACTTAAGAACGTCCTCGCAAGTCAAACTCGAATCGGTGACCACACCGTCGATTTCTACTTCGCGAGCTGGCACGTAGACGCGGTACTCCCGCGTAAAATGATCATTTTGAACGAGCTCATTAGCCTGCTTTGAGCTGGTGAGCAGAACCCTGAGCTTATCTGGGCGTATTTTATCAATACTTTTTATAGTATTGTATCGCGAGGACAGATCCCGCGATATTTTCAAAACATTCAATTTTTTTTCTTTAGCCTTGGTCCGGAAATAAACCGAGTAAGGCCCGGCCGAGAGTGCAAGCCCATCGGGATAACTCTTTATGCGAGACTTATTGCTGCCAACAGAAGTCTCCATCTGATCATCGATAACGGAGGGGTCGGGATTCAAATTTAACATGTCGCGGAGCTACCTCCGCGCAGAAATAAATGATTCGGGGGGGGGGGGGGGGGGGGGGTAATGAACGGTCGAATGAAGAAGAAAAAAAAATATACAAAATAATAGTACTTAACTTTTAATCCAACGGGGGCCACCAAGGCCAAGCCCTCGTCGATCGGCGTATCGCCGCTTCGAGGGTGTGCAAAAAACCTCCGAGAGGAAAAAGCACACTCACTTATAATCCGCACAGTATAATCACAATGGCCACTGAAATCTGGCCTTGATCGATCAAACAATCACCGGCTAACGGTACTGTTTCGATCGTCCGCTCACAACAATGCACTGCTTCAGTGTATAATGTACAAAAAACCTCTCACAGAAAAAAGCACTATTGTCTATTACACAATAGCGATATAATCTAGTTTTGATCGTCCGGTAACGTTATCACACACGGCACTGGTTTTTTTCGCAGTAAACACAAAGCACGTCCGTTCGCTCGGAAGGTTGAAACGGCAATGATGTTCCGTTGTTTTGATGGATGTTAATCAGTTATTGAAGATTATCCTGAATCTATTTTCCAATATCCGAAACTTTTCTTATTTCAAAATGTATATTTTTCACGCTTTACATCATCTTACCTCCGAAAACCAGGGGTGCAAATTGGGACATTCTTGTCTTAAGATGCCATAATGACCTTTCAGTTGAATCTAAGTTAGTGAAATTCAGTTCAGACAGCTCCGAGAAGGTGCATTTCTCCATGTAACTCCGGAACCGAAGGTAGGATCCAAATGATATTCAGGAATTTTCCGCTTAAGTTGAACGAATCGTCACACAATGCACAACAGGCAAAACAGACATATATACACACAGCCCAGAAATATTTTCAGTGATTCAGCACAGTGGGCTTACCACAAGTTTTGTTGATTTGTAAAAACGAGATTCTTATTGATTCGTAACTCAATCTTTATTGTTTTATTGATTACTATTACACTAGAACTATGAACGATTAGTACTTACAATTGGCTAACATGAGATTTTAAGTATATGTATTAACTGATGTATTAAGCATAACAATGTATATGCCCGAGTTTAGTTATAAATATAGATTCTCCTTCTAAAAACCTATTTTAATCCACCTAGTGGTGTAATGATGCCTTTCTCATATTACTCATTACATCATGAATATAACCGTGAAATTCGCAAAAACAACTGTTTATTGAATAGGAATAGGATAATTTGTTCGGGTCTAATCTCACAAACTCTATAAATCCTGTTTAACCTGTAGTTCCGGAACCGAAAGTAGTATCCACAACAAATTAAGGAATTCCGTATGAAACTGTAAGACTTTTCTTTTGAACCTATAAGTTTGTGAAAATCTATTCGGCCATCTCCAAGAAAAGTGAGTGAGATCCTTTTTGCAGTTTCTAATCACAATTTCCAATTCTCCCGAAACCGGATTCAGATGATCGGAATAGCCGAAGTTGGTTCGTTTGCTACCAACAAATATGACCTACAAATTGGAACAGTTTTGAACGTAGTTAAACTTATACTTACTATCTCATGCTCTATTTCGTTTAAACCAATTAAACTAAATCTAACGAAACGAACCTGCGTTTCTGTTACTACTGCGTGCTAAACAGCATGAATCAGCAGCATGAAACATGTAGTAGGATTGTTATTATTATTATTATTGACATCACTACACAACGTGTACGAAATAGAACAAAGCACGCCTTGTTCGTTTTGTATGTTTTCTTCTTCTTTCGGTGTTGTACATATTGTCACTCTATATGGCGATTTGAAAACTTTGACACTCATCGCCCTGTAACTGCGGAACCGGAAGTCGGATCCGGATGAAATTTCACAGTAGGTTTAAATACAGTATGAACTTCAATTCAAATCAAGATTTGTGAAAATCGGTTCAAGCATCGCAGAGAAATCGAAGTGAATTTAGTTTTAGGAGTTTTTCTTCTCCACTTTCGGTGCTCTCGGAACAGGAAAAGAGAGGACCAGTAGTGCCGAATTAAGTTTTTATGCTCACAAACTAACAAGCTCTGCAAACTAGAAGAATTTATCAGACAGTTTTATGGGATTTGTACCTGTTTTTAACCATCGTTCGTGGAAAAATACTAATAAAATTGTTAATTTTCCACTTATCACGCTTTAGTTCCGGAACCGGAAGTTGGATCTAGAAAAAATGTTCCACACATTTTTAGGATATTATAAGACCTTTCATTTGAATCTAAGTTTGCGAAAATCGGTTGAGTTGTTCCAGAGATAATTGGGTGTAAACTTTTTCTCAAATTTTCACATATTACCATATAACTCCGGAACCGGAAGTCACATTCAAACGAAATTCAAGAGCAAGCTATGGGATCATAATACCTTTTATTTGAATCTTAGTTTGTTGAAATCGGTTCAGCCATCTCTGAAAAAAGTGAGTGCATATTTTTTTCACTTTTTTGGTACATATTATCCTATATCTCCGGAACCGGAAGTCGGATCGGAATGAAATTCAATAGCAGGCTATGGGACTATGAGACCTTTCATTTGGATCTTTGTTTGTGAAAATCGGTTTGGCCATCTCTGAGAAAAGTGAGTGCATATTTTTGTTACATACACACACACACACACACACACACACACACACACACGGACGGACACACACACACACAGACATTTGCTCAGTTCGTCGAGCTGAGTTGAATGGTATATGACATTCGGCCCTCCGGGCCTCGGTTAAAAAGTCGATTTTTACAGTGATTGCATAGCCTTTCTATATGAGAAAGGCAAAAACGATTGAAAACAAGGAAAACTTCAACTATTTTCGGTATCTTTATCAGTACCAAATAGTAATTCATCGCATGAGAGAACACGGTCGAATTTTATTATCGATAAAAAAATTGTTGAAATTAGAAATTACTTGACAATCACTATTGAATTATGAATCTGGCACCTTGCATGTTATACCTATGTTACTTGGCTTGTATTCATTTGATTCAGTATCCTGTCTAGGTTAAGTTTTTAGTTTTGCTACAATCTGTAGTAATATCTATTATATGGCAATACACAACAAAGCAACAGCAATGCATTGAGCTAAACAGAGTTGAAAATTACTAGCATAATAAACGTCAGTTACCTTAGCAAATGAACGATTTTTTATTTATTTATTTATTTATTTGGGAGCAGGGAAAAGCCCGATGGAGATGAAATTTTGCAATCTCTCTCTCCAGCAGGCATAAAACCTCCTCATCAGTATCAACAGATTACAATGATCCAACAGATACATTTGGACTTAACACTAACAATTAGAACTAACAATCAAAACTAACAATTAAAGCTAACAATTAAAACTAAATCTATAATCCTATAACTAGTTGATGACACCAAGCATTACATGGCAGTAACAGTGCTCTTTCTGAAAAGGTGAGAGAGAAGAAAAAAGTGGGTAGGCGAATGGAGTACCAGGGTTGGTGGAGGAGGTGGTAAAGGAGCGTGGACTAACGACGATGTTAGAATCGGCATGTAGATTTATGTCGTTTTCGCTTGATACCAAACCTAACCCAGTTTCCACCCTAACTGCTGTCAAACCGTTTGTTTGAAGCTAGTTTCGAACCTAGTTTTAACGTTGTTGAACTGAAAATCGAGTCAGTTTCGAACCTGGTTGTTATATCAGGTTTGCTCAAACCGCCGTTGCTAGGCGCGAAAACAACACAGTTTCGTGAAAAGTGTTTGTTTGAAGAAACTACCCTGGGTCAGTTTCAGTGTTCTCAAGCGAAAACGACATTAATTAGTGATCGAAGAAAGCATGGTGATAGACAGAGAAAAAAAGGAAGGGACGACCGGGTTAATTTCTGCGAGCAAATCTAGTTAGCGTCCAATGTAGATGGTGGAGAGACAAAGTAGGGGTTGAACGAAAAAATAATATTGTCGGTTACAAAACAAATACTGATCGCAAGCCTAATCTGACAAGTGATTACGAAACAATCGTTTGATCATATTTCGAGATAAATGAAAGTCGAAAACATTGGAACAGTTGTTGAAAGTTCGGCACATACTGGAGAATGGTTCATTGTACCCATAATTTGTTCTTGCTATAAGTAATCTGAGAAAGGGGTGGGAACGTAGATTACGTCGATGAATGTCGATGTGATTGAAGTAAATCAGCAACGAAAGTTGCCTTGGAGATATTTCGACGAACAAATAACCGATCCAAGTCAATAAGCTTACAGCGATCGATGTAACTAGGAAGATTAGCAGGATCTCTCCAAGGTAGGTTACGCAGGGCAAATCTAACAAATTTATGCTGAATGGCTTCAATCCGCTCTATGTCGATTTGATAATGAGGTGACCAGACAACAGCTGAATATTCAAATGTCGAGCGGACTAAAGAACAATATAATGCTTTTAGACAATGTACATTGACAAAGCTCTTGGTGATGCGGAAAACGAAACCTAAAAGCTTGGATGCCTTAGAAATCATATAGTCGATATGACTTTTGAAATCTAGCTTGATATCAAGAATGATACCTAGATCTTTAACGATAGACTCACGTTTAAGTACATTCTGCGAAATGTTATAGTCGTACCTAATTAACGAGTGTTTGCGAGTAAACGATAAAACGGAACATTTCGAGGCATTTAATACCATTTACACCAGTTCACGAATATATCAAGCTGTGACTGCAAAAATATGGTGTCGTCAGGTGATTTTATTGGATAATATAGTTTAAAATCATCTGCGAAAGATAGTTTGTGACATTTCAATATAAAATTGAGATCGTTGAGGTAGAGCAAGAATAAAAATGGTCCCAACTGACTGCCTTGAGGGACCCCAGAGCAGACTGCGAAAGGTGTTGTAATGCAGTCTAAAATTTTAACTGACATTTCACGATCAATTAGATAAGACTGTAGCCATTTAAGTAGTGATCCACCGAATCCAAGCCTATTGAGTTTTGCAACTGTTATTTGATGGTTTATTTTGTCGAAAGCAGCGGAGAAATCAGTATATATAGCGTCAACTTGTCGACGTGCTTGTAGACATCGAATAATGAAGGATGTGTAAGATAATAAGTTCGTTGAGGTTGATCGATTTGGCATAAAACCGTGTTGACTTTCAGAGATGTAGTTGTTGCAGTTATGCGTAACGAATTCGAGAACAATAATTTCAAGTAACTTAGATACGGCGTATAGTGCGGCTATCCCACGATAATTAGAAACATCAGATTTGTTTCCCTTTTTGAACACAGGGAAAATGAATGATTTCTTCCAGATGTCGGGAAACGTTCCTGAATTAAAGGATAAGTTGAACAGTATCGATAGTGGAATTAATAGGCTGTTCGAGCATTTTCTTAAAACTAAAGAGGGAATTCCATCCGGACCAGCATTCGAGGATGATTTCAATTTAGAGCACGCTTTTGCAATCATAGTATCAGTAATTAAGGGGTGCGAGCCAATTGGAGAACGACGAGGAAAGTTGATAATAGCTTTGGATATTTGATCATCGGATAAGATTTCGTGCGAAAATACACTGCTAAAATGTCGTTGAAATAGGTTACAAATATCAATTAAAGCCGATGATTCAGTATCGCCAAGAAACATCTGGTTTGGTAGTCCTGCTTCTTTCCTCTGTTCGTTCACATGATTCCAGAAGCGTTTCGGGTTTATTCTTAGATTATTTTGTATACGAAGAAGATGGTTTTGATGTAATATTGTGTTCAATCGTTTATAGCGGTTATTAAGGTGCCTATAATGAGATCGTAATTGGATCGAGGGACGCTTAGTTAATTTTCTCAGCGCAGACCGCTTAGCGCGCTTATAACGTTTCAATGTCATATTAGACCATGGAGGATGGACCGATTCTCGTCGAATTTGTTTGGGTATGAATTGTTCGATGGAGTACGACATTATATGAGACCATAACGTAGCAACGGAATTGCAATCGCTATTAGAAAATAGGCTCATCCAATTCAATGATAGTAAGAACTGATTCATAGAATCGAAGTTTCCATTTTTAAAGTCGTAGTAAGTGGTTTCAGAGGTTTTACTGAATACAGTTGGTGAATGTTCCGGTATATTGAACAGAAGAGGGGGGTGATGACGACACAATTTAACTAGTGGCGAAGGTGCGATGGTTATGGAACAAGTACTAGACAATTCATGACTGGCAAAGCATAGATCTAGGAGGCGATTGTTACTGTTGTAGTTATCGTTTAACTGAACTAGACCAGCTGTGTTATAATCATCGAGCAGTCGTACTGAAGTATGCGATTTTGTAGTGCGCGTAGCATCCTGATAGAGATAATCGCAAGAACCTCGAATCCATTTAATACCGGGTTGATTTTTTGTATAATACTCATATTATTGTATTCAACTCGTTGTTATTTCAAAATTTGTGTCACTTTGTTAAAGGCAATTTTTGCTCACGATATTACGCCACCGAACCCACTGTGCACCACCATACGAAACAACAAGCGCGCAAGTAATATAGAAAATGATGAAAAGTTTATGAAATTCACTTGAAACTTTTTCAAACTTCGATTATTACGGCAGAAGTTTTATAATTTTGATTTGCCTTTTCAGATTCCTTGTGAAATTTTATTTCAAACACTTTTTTTCAGCTCTAAAAACATCCCAGTGGACCGGAATCGGAACATTTCAAAAACCAATTAGGCAAAGGCAAAGAAAAATTTCAAAATTAAAAGAAAAATTTAATAGCGAAAACTTAAGTGTTTTTGGTTCAAATAATTCGTTTGGTCGATCGCATCGGAATTCCATGCTTCGTAAAGTATTAGAAATTTATTCAGCAATACTGTTTTGACGGCGTAATATCATCTATAGAAGCAGCAAAAAAATCAACACCAAACCATGTTCAATCACAAAGCATGTTATGTAGCTGAGTAATATATCCTACTTAGCTTGAATATTATACACAGAACTAACAGGAGTGCGCTATTTTGCTACGGCAATTCAAACGCTGTGACTGTTGTGTGTTTGAAACAAACCAAATCCTGCGCTCCTGTTACTTCTCTAAATCAAATTTATGTCAAATAACGTTTTATTTAGTTCAATCAAAACAGTGCAAGAATATCGTCATCAACATCAGTCAGTAATTTGACATTGCGTATTACTATTGCGTAAGGAAAATTAACTGTCTAATTAATAATATCAAAGTGATTACGATCCTAACTTATTATTCGCATAAAACCTTCATATAGCAGTCATTTCCAATTTTTAAATTGATCTCCAATTTGAGCACCCTCACGCATATAAATTGAGTTTTGTTTTGACGAACATCCATAACTAGATTCCCCAAAGAAACTAAATTAGCAATGTCGCATGATATTAAAAGTCTCATTGACACTTGTCTCATTAGCTATAAATTCCTGTAGGACTAGGATCGATGTGATTAAAAGATCACTGATCAACTAATCTTAAAAAATTAAATCAGTAGTAATCTTTACTGGGAAAGATCATTTCTTCTGGAGTGATCTTGATTTGATGATTTGTCGATTTTGATTTTCTAAGCCCTGTTCAGAGCTCCTAATGCACACTGGCCATAGATAAGCATAGTCAATGGTTGGTTGTATATTTTGCCAATGTCGGCATCAAAGCAGTCTTTAGAGCGACTAAAATGCCATTAAGCGAATGTATGCTGTCATAATCACTATATAATATCATTATATATTATAAGGTGCGTATTTTGATGGAGCGTCTAATTTCACACAAATTTAAATTCGAGAACATGTAAAATTGTGCGATTTGAAAAATACATGGCTTGAAATAGAATGAAATAAAAAAAACAAAAGATCGCAGATAGCAACAGCGCGACTTGAACCGAGAAACATTAGATCACAACGCACGCCGTTCAATCGACTAAACCACTGAAACACATTTCTGCTTAATGAATAATTGTTGCATACAAATACATACAGCGGCACTTGATAGCCGAGTGCAAATTATACTCGCAGCCTGTAAAATTCTGTACGAATGGAATAGTGTATCATTTGACATCTTAAGTAGTTGTGAATTGTATCGTTTGTAGAATTATGTCACCTGTAAAATTGAAATTTTGTTTCTAACCAATGAAATGAACTGTTCAAATTCTTCTGTGTCAAATGCTGTTCAGTGAACTTACCTTGAATGCGGAAGAGCAGTTGGAGCTGGAATTACCATATTTCTTGAAAGCACCATGGTCCTATTATATTACTGGATCAAAACCAGTAATGGTCCGTAAAGTAAAGGTTCAGGTTCTGGAAATGAAACTTTCCGGTTCAGGATCTGAAACTAGACTAGCTTCTGGATTCTGTTCTGGCCCTGGCTCGATATTATGAACAAATTAGTTCAGATTCGAGTCCAGATTAGAGACATTGGAACAGATTTCACCCAGGTGTTTAGTTAAAAAGTGGAGTGAGAGGGGGGGGGTAGGTTTTCTTGTTTATGTTGAAGGAAAGTGTAAAATTAATGATTTCCAGGTGTAGAATTTCACACCCAGACAATTTCCAGGAGTAGAGTTCAGTATAGTCTTAATAGAGCTTCCGCCGCCCCTGAAACAGTTCGAAAGTTGGATTGAACATGAGTTCTGGATTTGAATTGTAGATCTGGATTTTGTATGCTGAACTTGAACCGGGACTTGAATGCAGGTCATCGACCGGAATTCTAAAGTTGAAGCAGGTTTATGAATCTAGATTTTGATTTCAGGTCGGACTTCTGGAGCTGATTAGGTCCAGATTCTGAACCTAAATTTTAAACTTGAATTCTGGACCTGAAATTGAATTTAGAGCATAAACCAAAGATAAACTCAAGATAGAGTAGTGTGCGATTTCTTATGTATCATCTGAATAGGACCCCTCGATGATCTCGGTTCACTGTCAGTTTCAGTATTTTGAAGCAAAACAACAAGCGTCTGATCGCTAGATGCGTCGTAGCTATGACAATGATTGTTTATGTTTGGAAAAACATCAAATTACAGTATGAACGATTTCGAACAATTTTGCCTTATAGCCAATGATTCTTGCAATAAGAAAGTAAAAACTACTTAGAACCATTGCCTAGAGTTTATTTAGTTTGTTATTGCCTCATACCATGAAGCATTAAAGTCAGTGGTGGCAAGAAATCATTATGTGCTGAATGTAAACATATGTTTGATTCCTTCCTAACTTGAATCGTTTCCATGGCATTTTGTCGGAACTAGTTGACGCTTATTAACGGAGGGTCAATAAAATTACATTATTACTGAACCAACTGGTTCACGATTACTGACCCAACATTTTTCATTGAATCGTATAGGACATTATAATCTTGAGTTTATCTTTGCATAAACTCTGCACCGGGACAATGGCCTTAATTCTGAACCTAGATCTGTATTCTGAACTTGAATTCTGAGCCTGAATTTTGAATCTGAATTCTTTACTATAAATATAGAACCTGAATTTCGAACCTCAATTAGTATTCTGGGCTTGGATTCTGCACCGGAATTCTGGACCTGAATTCTGAACCCAGATCCGAATTCTAAACTTAGTCAGGTGATTTCTGAATTTGATCATTTTTAATACTAACGCTTTTAGCTGCCTTCAATGATACATTATAAATCTTGCATTACAACTTCAAACTCCACGAAAACCTACTGAAAACCTCTATAAGAGTATATTTCTGTAAAGTGGACCGTTCTTAATAGGGGTCATAAAACCAAGTGTAGAATCAGCATAAACCTGCATTAAATCTTTTTCGAATGATTCAAAATTCGAGAAATTTTAGAAACTAGCTTTACGATCACCATTAAATTTATTCGAATGGAATTGTAATGGAGTTTTTCACCATTAATAAACTGCCATTTTGATAATATTTAATATGCTTCAAAACTTTCCGAATGCGATTCAAAATTAATTATTCAACCTAGAATTGGCCTTCGAATCACTTGTTAATGCTCATATCTCTGTTTTCAATAACTCCAAACCAAATTGTTTATTTTTGTTTTCCACTCAACCGCACCCATCTCTCGTCAAACCATCAGCCACTATTTGTCATGGCCGACGCTGATATTAAAATATTGCCTCGAAAAAAAAATTACGTTTACTCAAAGTCACCATCATTTTTCATAACGTGGAAAAACTACCGAACCGACAGACCGACCGACCGACCGACCATCGAACCAATAGACTTGTTTGTCATCGTGCGTTATTCTCGTTTTTCCGCCCGAATTGAGCCGAAATCATAACAAACTCCGGGTACAAACTCGGTCCCACTTCTTTCCGGTCATATCGCCGCCTGTTCGCCCTCAGCGGAGACAACGGGTGAAAATCTGTATGAAAGTCATG